>NC_142174.1:3010445-3304323 GCF_029865625.1 Vigna umbellata | reverse complement strand
TGAAATTTTTAAATTTTAAAGTTTCATTTGTGATTTTAGTATATAACAATTAAGTTTTTACCAATTTCAGGTATCATTGGCAGCTACTTGTGGTTTTCATAACGAAGAACATAGTTGTATGATTTTGTTCACTGCACAAATCTCTTCTCAACCCTTTCAGACAAGTAGTAGATTGGTAAGAACCTCAATGTCTGGACTTTCTTCCTTATATAAATGTATTCTAATGCAATTTTTTTAATAGTTCCCTTACAACATATATGATGTTGTCTAGGAGATCAACTGCTAAAGCTAAAAAGCTTGCATGGTTGGCCCTTAAGTTTTGGTCTTTTAATTCATACTTTGTTACATTTTGTACCATTTCAGTGATGTTCCTTAACATTTTATAATTATGATATATATTGTAGTGTAATATACAAAGCGGGTCATATGAGTGGGGTTACTACATCATGTATTAGATGATGACCATTATTCATGTCCATGTTAAAAGTGGATGAGAAATGGTAATATTTGATTTTATTGATTTTTTTTTATCTATACTTTAGAATTCGTATACACTAATTGAAATCATTATGTCTTATGCAGAGATTTAATTCTACTACTCCAATTCCAAACAAGTCCCTTAAATCCATAGGGAAAGCACTTGCAAAATATGTAATTCAACTCTATCATAGTATGTAGATATTAGGATATAGTTAGCTCTACATTAGCATATTTATAATTAGGTTAACTTTTTACATTGGTTTGATTTATGCTTCTAAATTGATTTATGATTATAATTTTATGTACATTGAATTGATTTATGATTTATTATAATTTTCATTGAAAATATGCTTTTGGACTGTTCTGGACAATTTTAAAATATGTAGGTTTGTTTCTGTATTTGAGATTAATTGTAGAAACAGACATGTTTTGTAAAACAAAACACCTAGAATACGCCTCGGTTCTGACCATAACCGAGGCAGAAAACCCTTTATGGCATCGATTTTGGCCACAATCGAGGCAGAAATGTTGACGAAAAACATCTACTGCCTCAATTCAACCATAACTAAGGGAGAAGTCCCCCCCCCCCCCCCCTCTACTGCCTCGGTTCACAAGCTCTATTGCCTCGGTTGTAGTTGAACCGAGGCAAAAAGCTTACCACTTTTTTCTTCGCCTATATATATCTCGGTTGTGGAACCACTGCGGATAGGCGAAAATAACTGTTGTAGTTTCACATTACTGCATTGGTGATTTAAGGAGTTGAGAAAAACTTTGAAAATTGGAAGGTTTAACGAGTGAAAGTCTTTAAATGTAGTTGATTTTTGTCTGTAAAATTTTGAATCAAGAGGGGTGTTAAAAATGTGATTCAAACAATTTTTGGGTTATGTGTAGTTACTCTAGTCAGTTTTACAATTTTATAAGTAATTATTGTTTATTTAAACTATTGTCCACGAACTTCGAGACCTCAGTTACAAAGAAACCAAAGTCATTCACCTCTTTTGAACTCAGTTAACACAAAACTGAAGTCTAAAAGTGTATCAAAAGTTTCAAAATTGATATTTTATTTATTTATTTATTTATTTGAAAAGGACATATGACTTCGGTTGAAAATGAATCCGATAAACCCTTTATGTCTCAGTTCTACGAATAATTGATGTCATATCTCTTAAGAATTTCAAAATTGTCACTTTAATATACTCAAGATCGGATATAATTCGGCTAAGAATGGATATAGCTCAGTCAAAGTAGGTTACAGCTCAACCAAGGTCGAAACAACTCGACCAAGGTTGGTTACATCTTTTTTATTGTTAAAATATGTCATTTTTGTGTTAATGAATAATCTATACACATTGATACAAGTAATAATAAAGCACATAAATTACTTTCATTTATCCAATTTCTCTGAGTAAAAAATTATTTACTCTTGCTTTATTTGTATTTTAACTTTATACATATTTAATTATGAAAAATCATGTTAAAAATAATATAAAATAAAACAAAATAAAAATTAAAGAAAGAACTTTAAATAAATAATTCGATATAGATCAATATATCACTGAAAAATAAAATAACAAAAATTATAAATTAATATAGAGGATGAGATAAATTAAATAACACAATTATAAATATGATAAATAAACTAGGATTCTTTGTAATTAATGATAAATTAAATGAAAATTATAAATTAATATAGAAGACTATAATGTAACTTAAGATGGATTACATGACATCATTTTAAATTAATAAACATGACCAATACGTAGTTAAAAATAAATTAAATGTAATAATTATAAACAAATAAATAAAATTAATGTGTAATTAGAGATAAATTAAATTATATAATTATAAATAAATAATATTAGTGTTTAAGTAGAGATAAATTAAATTATATAATTATAAATAAATAAATAATATTATTGTTTAAGTAGAGATAAATTAAATTATACAGTTAGAAATAAAGTGTTTAATATATTTTTTATCTTCAAACTATTTTAAAAAACTGATTTGTCCATAAACTAAATATATATTTATTTCATCCCTGCCTTTTTTTTTTGAAAATAATGTAAAACATGTTTTCAATCACCAAATTTCATCCTTGCCTTTTTTTCGAAATAATATAAAACATTATTTCAACCACCAAATAACATGTGGAAGTCATATTCTAGTTTACTTGTCACATGGTAAACACTG
Source organism: Vigna umbellata (assembly GCF_029865625.1). Taxonomy (NCBI): domain Eukaryota; kingdom Viridiplantae; phylum Streptophyta; class Magnoliopsida; order Fabales; family Fabaceae; genus Vigna; species Vigna umbellata. Next base: position 3,301,653 of record NC_142174.1, on the reverse strand, counting down.
TGATCGATTAAGAATGAAACATATGGACAAGGGAATCACTGAATTAGTTAACTCGAAATGGAGTAGATTACAACAAATGGGAATGACATGGTAGCTTTGGAAGAAAAGCTAAAAAAAGGCTAAAATTGAATATAAATTTGGATCAAAGATGAATTCAGCCATATCAATATACTTAAGTAGGGAATTATAAAGAAAACTAAGCATGTAAATCATAGAAGATGAAAGGGATATAGATTGTGAGAGGAAATTGGAGAGAATGAAATTTTCCAGTGGGCTTAGGATGGTAAATTTCAATGAAAAATCAGTGATGACACAAAAATCTAAGAACAAATTGCTAGAAAAGGAAACTCTAAATCTATTTACTTCCACTCAATGATTAAATAAGGGAGAATTAAAAATCTAATTAAAGGTGTGGAACGAATTTGGTCAGAGAACCAAAATCAATTCAAGGATTTGTAAGGGAGGTATTTATGGGTAGTTTAGGGGTTTCTTGTAGTTTATGGGTAGAGAGTAGGTGATGCTTATATAGTTTATCTGGAAATAATGAAGCATGCACGTTTAATAAAATTTGAGAGGACAAGTTTATTTTTGATTGATAGAAGACTATGAAGAGTGAGAAAACATGTTATTCTATTTCATCGAAATTTCTATAACTCGGAGGTACAATCTGTGTTGAGAAAGGTGACTGTGTTATGTTGTGTGTCATAGCCAACCAAGATGTCCTGCTGTGCCAAATACCCCAAAATGGCTTCAAAACCTGAACGGAAAGCCAAACATATAATAGTTTCCGTGACCTTGGCAAAGGTGTTGATAGAATGCCATTGCACAGCTCCACCACCTTTAAAATGTGCAAACACTGTTGGTATATGATATTCTTCACCAGGTGTAATTTCGAAGCACAACCTCAAACCTTTTTGTGGGCTATTAGTACGAGGTAAATTAACTAAATTTACCATTTCTCCTTCCAAACCTGAGTAAACCTCATCTGGCAAATAAGTGATCGTTGTCCCTGAGTCAATAAAGATGTTTCCATCTTCACCATTTCTGGGAAACTCTATTCTCTTGCTTCCCACACTGATTGCTTCCATCACCACGTAGTACATGGACGGCCGTGCTATGTTTATGAATAAAGGGGTTGAAACGGTACCTTCAATAACCTCACCACGATCTCCAAAATGGAGATAGCTAGGTTTTGGTTCTCCTTCATACATTGGCGTCAAACAATAGGAAAACGTTCCACCTGTTTTAGGTTTTAACTGACTTGCAAGTGAGAAAGGTCCGTTTCCAAGGCCAACTATGCCAGAGCTTTGCTCAGCAAAGATTCCATAGTTGTTGTGTCCACATCCAATCACAGTTTGGGGAAATGCTACAGGAACATTTTTAGTACTGGAAGTTAGAGTAATGGTGTCCCAACTGAAATCTCCTTCTGAAGTTGATCCATCACCATAAGTCACTTTATATGTACAGTGTTTTCCATCGTTAAAATTGCAGAAAGTATGTGTCCCACTCAGACATTCAGCAGCAACACAAGGGATATTACTGTATGTCCTTGAAGTTGAAGAATCAAATATGGGTCTGTCTTGTTTGTAACAGTTTTCACAAGGTTGACATTGCATCCAAATTAAGTTTGAACCAGTATCAACTATACTAAGGATTTGGACTGGGGGAGTTCCAACTGAATAGTTCATCAGGAATTCTCCTGAAACTGGTGTTACAGTGCTCTCAACATCGTTTGAGTCTAGGTTGAAGTAATTAGCACGATGGATGGAACGAAGAATGGCATTTTCAACTCGTTGGAAATGGGTTTCCGTGGGACGATAAAATGGTGATTTTGGTGAATCACGGTGGATCATCTCCACACTGAAACTGCTTTTAAGGGCTTTTGAAAAGGAAATGTTTTGAAGAAATACCAAGACAATGAGAAAAGATGAATAACGTACAACCATTGTCATCATGTACATGCATAAGATTAGTTGATAAACAAACAACTGCTTCAAATGGATTTGTAATTGTTGGTACCTTCTTATATCCTGACTGTGAAATTATCTGCAATAAATGTTATCGGTATTTAATACCTTATATCTGATATATTCATGATTAGCATTAACGTCCATTTTTTACTATTCATTTAGTCTTGATTTCAATAATTAATGCAAAATTTAATTTCTTGCAAAATTCTACGTGTTCTGATATGTTTCCAAGCTAAGTGCAGATGAATGAAAAAGCTAACAATTTGTTATATATACCTTTATTGGAGATCTTGTGATCCAAAAGTAAATATTCAAAGAATATCGTGTTTATATTAGTAGGTGAAATTCAATTTGAACAACCTAACAATTTATTTTATATATATACATATATATATATATATATATATATATATATATATATATATATATATATATATATATGACTTTTGATAAAAAAAAATTAAAATAATTTATTTATGGTTTTTTTTATTTTCTAATTTTTAAGCAATCTATATGTTACACTTATATTGGATTCTTAATAGCATCATAACATACTTTATGGAAGAGTTTTGATGCATCAAATAATTTTGATTCATGAAAAGATACAACTACATTATTAAAAACGTTGCAATAATTTTGTCATATATTTCTAAACAATCACAGCTAATGTGTGAGCATGTTTCGGCTTATGTGTGAGCATGCTCAAACAATGAGTAAGGAGTTTTAGACCTTTGCAAATAAAATAGTTTATTCAAATGATAAAAAAGTAAAATAACACTTGGGAGAAAACCAATCCCTCTTAGCAATCATTATATATATGATGTATTATTCACTTCAGAGTCTATATTTTTGTAGAAGGAAAAGAAGTGTTTAAAATGTGTTTGACCTTGATTTATAAGTGATATGAGACTTTTAGGTGTGATAGGAACATAAGTCTTTTAGTCGATATCTAAAGAAGATGAGTTGTCATTCTCAATAGAAAGCATGAGGGACCTTAATTGACTATATAGGTTGGTAATACTGTAGAGTTATTGGGGAAAGTAAATCACCCATAGATTTGGCCAATAATCTTGTGTCTCATGGTAGAAGCAAGCATATAGAAACCAAGTTTTTTTTTCATGGATTTAGTCAACAAGGATTGAATCAAACTAAAGCATTGTAAGACACACTAGTAAAAAATGGAAGATTTAAGGATTTGAGAAAGTCTTTGAATAAATGTTATCAGTATTTAATACCTTATATCTGATATATTCTTGATTACCATCAACACCCTTTTTTGACTATACATTTAGTCTTGATTTTAGTAATAATGCAAAATTTGATTTTTTGCAAAATTTGACTACATTATGGCGCCAATAAAGCCTTGAAATTGAGAGGTCATTTGTCAAAGTTGTTCATCATGGGTTGCTACTTCCGTTTGGAGGATAAAAATGTCTTCTACAATTGGTTGCTGAGTAGAAGATGTTTGTGTCTGTTGTATGTAACTATCTACAAGGCAATTGCAGCTCGAGCTTATCTCTTCCAATTCGAAGAAACCAACCAGGGTTTCCTAAATCGCGATTTTAAACCTCCAACCAACAACAACCAAAAATAGGTCAATGTAACAATAACAAGAGAAAACAAAAACACAAAAAAATCTCAAATCTTTGATTACTCACTGCCTTCGGTCCTCAACGACAAATCAAATGTGATTCTACACAACTCGTGATGGCAATGTCAACGAAGAAACACTGATGGCAACTCGATCAAAATGTCGCTACGACAACAGATCCCAGTTATGTGAGCAAGAGGGAGAAAGGCAATCTCGTGATTGGGAGAGTCGAAGGGACAACTTCTCTGTGAGCAAGAGAGAAAAATGAGTTTTGTCAAGAGAGAGGGGAAAATTGCGAGATTTCCTTTTAGGTTTTACGGCAGTTTCAATTTTATTTTTTAATTGTTTTTTTTAAATCTGTATGAAATATCAGCAAGAAAGGTTTTATCCACTTACATATGGATCTATCCTTAGGAAACTTCGCACATACGAAAACTCTGCATGTAAAAGATTTTTCCCATTACATATGGATACACTAGTACAAAAATCATGTATAACGTCTAATATTTTGGGCTTTTAACGACGAATTCGCGAACGACATCATATCAGCAGACGTTAAATTGACGTCAAATTTAAAAAAATTGAGGTTAAGTTAACGTCGAATTTTGTCAATATACGACGTTAACTTAACGTCGAATTTTGTTAATATACGATGTTAATCACTTTTTTTTTGTTTTTTTAATTAATTGTGATCCTTTTTTACAACTCTACGAGACCTAAAAAGTAGAAAAACAACAAATTTCAATTTTTGGTATTTTATAAAGCAAGAACTATGAACATAGTATCAACAATAAACAAGTTCAATCAAACAACAACAAAAACAAACAAGTTCAACAAATAAGTTCTTCAAAACGAAAACGAAAATTAACCTTCAAAAGGTGGGTTCGTTGGAATAAAGTGTCGCCACCCGTGATAAAGAAAGAAGAATGCGCCTACGAAGAACAAAAACACGAAAATAATCGGTCCAAACAAATGAAAATCATACATAAAATACATTTGTATCAAATGAAAGAAAGATTACATATGATAGTCATCAAACTTCATTCGAGAAAAGTTTGAGAAGAGAAGAGAGTCTCGCGCGCTAAAATAAAGTGAATGAATTTTCAATCTCTCGCTCAAATTTTTATTGAATTCACTAACCTTTTGACGTCTAACACTGGGGAATTCGGCATTTTATATCATTTTATGTCGAATTACAATTCTAAACGACGTTTAATAATTGCATTTATTTACATAAATGTCACCAGTTATTTTTAACGTTGGCTATTCAGTGGTTGAACGTTAAACGTGTGACGTTATAAGTTGTTTTTGTACTAGTGATATTTCGGTGTGTAACATATTTCCCAATATTTGTATGTAATATCTGTATGTATAGTTGTATTACATACGGATTTGAATTCATATGTAATAACCTGCAGGTAACCAACTGTTTTCATGTAGTGCAAGCAGAAGATGAAAAAGATTATCGGGATTATTAGTTATGTTTAGAGTAGTGCATGACTTTAAAACTTATTTATATAGTTTAGAACTTATTTGTTCTAATGGACAATCATGTAAACAATATTAGTCATGTTTAGAGTAGTGCATGTATGACTTTAAAACTTATTTATATAGTTTAGAACTTATTTGTTCTAATTGACAATCATGTAAACAATATTATTATGTATTAATATTAAATGCTTGTTTGTTGGTTTAATGTATGTGAAATGGTTGTTTGTGGGTTAAGAGTTACTCTATATATCAATTGTGTGAATGTATAAAATGTCTAGGTCTATTACTGACCTACCATTCTCTGACATGATTACATATAGATATATTCGTATGTACTTACATACGGATATATCTGTATGTAATTACATACATAATTACATATGGATATATCCATATCTAATTACATATGAATACCTCCGTATGTAATTACATACGTATATATTCGTATTTAACTTACCTATGCCTCTTTTACATATATATTTTTGTTCGTATGTAACACCACTTTATATACAAATTAATTTTGGAGGTTATACATGGATTTTAGCCATATATAATTGTGATTTTTCTTGTAATGAATTAATATTACATCAAATATCTATATTAGACTATGGGTATAAACACTAGTGCAGTAAAGGAAAACGACACTGGTTATTTTCGATTATACGTAGCGGTTCATGAACCGAGGTATATACAGGCGAAGCAAAAAGGGGTAGCCTTTTTGTCTCGGTTCGGAACTAAGGTAGTATGTAGGGGTCTTTTGCTTCGGTTTCTTTTGAACCGAAGCGATAAATGCCTTTTTTTCAGAAAATAGGATCTTTTGTCTATTCAAAATAATTTTTTTATTTGCAATGGACAATGGAGGCGACAAAGAAACGGATGAAGGCCATAACGAACAATCGAAGGCAGTGACGAACGGTCGAAGGCGACGACGAACAACTAGTGGCGGCGACGAATGGTAGGTGGCGACAACGAACAATGTTAGCGCGAGAGAAATGAAGGGAGAATCGTTCACGCGACAGAAATGGAGCCAACGAAGATGGAGACCACACCAAACACTCGTGCAAGAGAAATGGAGGCTACAAAACAACAACTTCGCCTGAAAGAGAGAATGGTTACGCGAGGAAGAAAAAGGAACATTAGGATAAAATTTCTTACGATGGTGGCCAGTGGTGGAGGAAGCGGCGAAGCCTAGTGGTGGAGGCAGCGATGGCAGCCAACGGCAGCAGCTAGTGGTTGAGGTAGAGGCGGTGGAGCAGCAAGGAAACGTTGTTCACGCGATTGCGAAGCTGCAATTCGCGTTTACTCTTTGACGGAAGAAGAAGAAGAGTGAAAATGTGCTTACTGTGTTATGGATTTGGAATATAACCATCAAAGAGGCTATTACCTCGGTTATAAATAAAACCGATGCGTAAACCTGCTAGAAAAAATTCAAAAAAAATTGTAAATGCAAAATTTGAAAATATCTACTAACTATAGGCCTCGGTTCGTGGTTAAATCGAGGCATAAAGGGCCTATGACATCGGTTAAAATGGAACCAAGGCAGTAGAGGTTGAAAAAAGGGATATGAAACGTTCAAAATCAAAGGTTGTCAATTTCTAGTAGGACATACTGCCTCGGTTGGTCAGAGAACCGAGGCAGTAGACCAATTTCAAAAAGTTGTCAGAGTTTTTAGCCTCGGTTGGTCAGAGAACTGAGGCAGTAGGCCTATTTCGAAAAAGATGTCAGAATTTTCGCCTCGGTTGGTCAAAGAACCGAGGCAGTAGGCCTATTTTGAAAAAGTTGTCAGGGTTTTTTGCTTCGATTGGTCAGAGAACCGAGGCAGTAGCTTCTTTTAATAAAGTTGTGAGCCTAAAAGCTAGTTTTTGGATAATTTTATACGGTTTTAGGCATTGGTTGTCTTTATAACCGAGGTTATAGAGGTTTTATGTCTTAGTTCCCCTTGAACCATGGTGTATAAGTTCGTTATAACTACAAAAATGTCACCGCGTTTTGATAGACTCTGATTTTGTGTAAACCGAAGCTTATTATGCAAGTTTAAAAGCGAATTTTGTATTAGTGAGAGTACCGAAAGGATTGACAGTTATGCATATATAGTTTATATGGAAATAATGAAAAATGCATGTTTAATAAAATTTGACAGGAATAGTTTATTTTTTATTGATAGAAGATAGAAGAGGATGAAGAGTGAGAAAACATGTTATTCTATTTGATTGAATTTTCTATAACTCGGAGGTACAATCTGTGTTGAGAAAGGTGACTGTGTTTTGTTGTGTGTCATAGCTAACCAAGATGTCCTGCTGTGCCAAATTCCCAAAAATGGCTTGAAAACCTGAACGGAAAGCCAAACATATGACAGTTTCCCTGACCTTGATAAAGGTGTTTACAGAATACAATTTCACAGCTCCACCACCTTTAAAATGTGCAAACACTGTTGGTATATGATATTCTTCACCAGCTGTAATTTCGTAGCACAACCTCAAACCTTTTAGTGGGCTATTAGTACGAGGTAAATTAACTGCATTTACCATTTCTCCTTCCAAACTTGAGTAAACCTCATCTGGCAAATAAGTGATCGCTGCCCCTGAGTCAAGAAAGATGTTTCCATATTCAATATCTCCGGGAAACTCTATTCTCTTGCTTCCCACACTGATTGCTTCCATCACCACGAAGTACATGGATGGCCGTACTTTGTTTATGATTAAAGGGGTTGAAACGGCACCTTCAACAACCTCACCAAGATCTCCAAAATGGAGATTACTAGGTTTTGCATTTCCTTCATACATTGGCGTCAAACAATAGGAAAACGTTCCACCTGTTTTAGGTTTTAACTGACCTGCAAGTGAGAGAGGTCCGTTTCCAAGGCCAACTATGCCAGAGCTTTGCTTACCAAAGATTCCAACGTTATTGTGTCCACATCCAATCACAGTTTTGGGAAATGCTACAGGAACATTTTTAGTACTGGAAGTTAGAGTAATGGTGTCCCAACTGAAATCTCCTTCTGAAGATGATCCATCACCGTAGGTCGCTTTATATGCACAGTGTTTTCTATTGTTAAAATTGCAAAAAGAATTTGTCCCACTCAGACATTCAGCAGCAACACAAGGGATACTACTGTATGTCCTTGAAGTTGAAGGATCAAATATGGGCCTGTCTTGTTTGTAACAGTTTTCACAAGGTTGACATTGCATCCAAATAAAGCTGGCACCAGTATCAACTATACCAAGGATTTGGACGGGTGGAGTTCCAACTGAATAGTTCACCAGGTATTCTCCTGAAACTGGTGTTACAGTGCCCTCGACATCGTTTGAGTCTAGTTTGAAGTAATTAGCACGATGGATGGAACGAAGAATGGCATTTTCAATTCGTTGGAAATGAGTTTCCGTGGGACGATAAAATGGTGATTTTGGTGAATCACGGTGGATCATCTCCACACTGAAACTGCTTTTAAGGGCTTTTGAGAAGGAAATGTTTTGAAGAAATATCAAGACTATGAGAAAAGATGAATAACGTACAACCATTGTCATCATGTACATGCGTAAGATTAGTTGATAAACAAACAACCGCTTCAAATGGATTTGTAATTGTTGTTGCCTTCTTATACAGTGACTGTGAAATTATCTGCAATAAATTTTATCAGTATTTACTACCTTATATCTGATATATTCTTGATCAGCATCAGCACCCATTTTTTACTATACATTTAGTCTTGATTTCAATAATTAATGAAAAATTTAACTTCTTGCAAAAATTCTTCCATGTTCTGATATGTTTCCAAGCTCGGTGCAGATGAAGGAAAAACCTAAACATTTATTATATATACCTTTATTGGAGATCTTGTGAACCAAAAGTAATATTAAAAGAATATCATGTTTATATTAGTAGGTGAAATTCAATTTGAACAACCTAACAATTTATTATATATGTATATACATATATATATTCCTTTTATGGTTGATGACATTTGTAGTAATAATTGCTTGCAACATTTTTTTGTTAATATAACACATATTCCTATTGTTAAAATATATAGTGTTTTAATTTGAAACGGTATGTATGAAAAAAGAATTATATAAAAATTTACTATTAATCTTAAATATGGATTACACACAGAATAAGCATTATAATTAACATGTATTGCTTTTTCCGCCATTTGTAGTAATTGAAAAACTCTGTCGAATGTTTTACTGACAAATATTAATTAGTCCTTAAAATTAATATTTTAGAAATATTTCTTTCTATGATATATGGCCAAGAGTGTTTCTTAAAAAGATTGAGTTTACAAATATATAAGAAAATTTCCTAATAGATTAATTTGATGGATTTTAATATATGAGAGGGTATGAAATTGTTGGTGTTCGATAGGAATATTAATAATAATAAAATATGAGTCAAATTCATAATATATATATATATATGACTTGTAATAAAAAAAATTAAAATAACTGATTTATAAAAAAAATTTCAATTTTCTTATTTTTAATCAATCTATATGTTAGACTTATATTGGATTCTTAATAGCATCATAACATACTTTATCTTTATGGAAGAGTTCTGATGCATCAAATAATTTTGATTCCTGGATAAAATAAGTTACAACTCTCTTTTTTTTATTTGTTTTTTTTAACAAGACATATGTCTTGGGCTATTTGATCAACCAATATCATATTTTTTTTTCTTCGATTTTCTGACCAATCGAATCTAAAATGTTGATTAAAATTTTAAAACTTTCACTTCTTTTACCTTGTTTTTGATATATTTCGATTGTAAAATCAATATTTATCGTTAAAAATCATCGTTGTCGTTTTTCTTTTTCTAACCGATGTGATGTGTGTATCAATGTAAACAAATTTTTTATTTTTTATTTTACTTCTTTTGCATCTTTTTAGTTTATATATTAGTTTATATATCGCATGAATTTAAAAATAAAGTATAAGTTTTTATGTTTATTTGTTTGTGTTTGGGTTAATATTTATAAACACGATTTTAATGAGAAAGAAAATCTTAGAGAAATATATATGTAAAACTTAAACTTTTTTTTTATATATTTATGAGATTTTATTTATTTGTTATAGTTTTGTTTAGAAAGTTGTTTCGAAGTTTTATCACGGATTTTATTATTGAGAATTTATAATGTCTTTTTTTTATGAAAACATATTTTATTTAAAACTTCTATCTCTTTATTTCCAAGTTTTATTTAGGAAAGTGACATATATCATTTTGTTTTGTTTTATGCATTTTATTAATCAACTTCGTCGGTAAAGTGAGTATTTTTAGTAATATTATTAAGATAAAACGTTATAATAAAAGGTTGTCACATTTCTCATCTTGTTTTATAAGATTTGGAAACCATTGTAAATATCAGTTTATCATTATAGTATTTTAAAAGGATAATAAATCAATCTAATTATTTTTAGTAATTACAAAATAGATTAGGTACAACCAACCTGCCTTAACCTATTTCTTTTGGGGGTTGAGCTTCTTATTTGGAATTTTGTAACCCATCCTTTATCAAATAGGATTTTTGGAACAAAATTTTAAAATAAGATTTTTGAAATAAAATTTTAAAATGGAATTTCTAAATCAAACTTTTTAGAATATATGAAATATATTTTGGAATGAAATTTTCATAACAGAATTTTCAAAAGAAACTTTATATATTTGAGCTATTTTTCAAAATGAACTCTTCAAAACTTAAAAATGCATTCTAAAACATAATTTTCTGAACATTGTTTTCCAAAACGCTTTTGAAATCAAATTTCTAGAACGAGCTTCTTTTTTTTCTAAACAAGTTCTCTATACCTTTCAAAGAGTGCAGTGCTGAAAGAAGGCGAGATCACGGTAATACAAGTGGTAACATGGTATAATGAAAAAGAGGATATATATTTTAATTTGGTACAATTGGAATGTGTGCATATAGTAATCATCAAGGTGCATGAAGAAAACGCTATGTTAAGCCCGTCTAAATAAAATGTGATTGATGAGTTATGAAAAAATTTGTGACAGTTAAACTAAAGGGTGTTACTCCCTCCACCAGCATCCCTTCTCCCTCCACCTCCCCACAAATTTTGTAATGACAAAATTGCTCTTTTAATTTGTAAACTTTTTACTTTTAATCTTATTTTTTTACCAAACCCTACATCCCTCATTGTTACTCTCTCACGCACAGTCCCACTCCCTAGCCACACGCAGGCGTGCACATACACACCCGTACACGCACACAAACACGCACACGCATGCACACGCACGTACACGCACACACACACACACAAACGCACACACACACACGCATTCACACATACACACCCCCACATACACCCACACAAACCCACACCAACACCCACACACATACACACACACGCATCCATATACACGCACACGCACACACCAACACACACACACGCACAGACACACACACACCCACTCCCACCCATACCCACCCTTATCCACACCCAACAACCCACCCACACACACACGAATACACGTACATGCACACCCACACACACGCACAGACACACACACCCACACCCATCCACACACCCAACCACCCACCCACACACACGCACAGACACACACACCCACCCACACACACACACGAACACACGTACATGCACACCCACACACATACACAATCACACACACACGCACACACACTCACACACACACACATACACACACCACACACACACGCGCACGCGCACACACACATACACACACAGATACACACACACGCACACACATACACACACACCCACACACAACCACACCCACCCCCCTCCCCCCCACACACACACGCAGGCACAAAATCACACACACACACGCACATGCATAGACGCACATACATCCACCCTCATTCACACACACCCACACACACACATACACACGCAGACATACGCATACACACGCACACACACCCATCCTCATCCACATACACCCACACACGCAAACCCACGCGCACACACACACATGCCCACACAAACAACACACACACGTGCGCGCATATACACACCAACCCACACCCACCCTCACCCTCACACCCACCCATAAACACACACACACGCACGCACACACACCCACACACAAGCACACCCACCCATAAAGACACACATACACACGCAGACATAAACACACAAACACCTACCCTAACTTATAAACCCACCCACCTTCCCACCACACACCCACCCTAACCCACAAACCCACCCACCTTTCCACCACATACCCACACCGACACTCATCCTCACGCATACACACCCACACACATACACACACAGACACACGCACACGCACACACACAATTGCACACACACATGCACACGCATACATACACACACAAGCAAACGTACACACCCACACACGCACACGCACACGCACACACACGCACACACACACACACATACACACACACGCACATGCACAGACGCACACATAACCACCCTCATCCACACACACCTAAACACACACAAACACACGCACACATACTCACTCTCATCCACATACACCCACACACCCACACACCCACCCACCCATACACACAAAGGCATGCACACGCACACACACACACACACCCACACATGCATACGCACACACAAACAAACACACACACATACACCCACCTTCCCACCCATCCACACACACATCTACCCATCCACACACACAAACACACACACACTCGTACAAACAAATACGCACGCGCACACATGCACACCCACACTCACACGCGCACTCACACTCACACACATAGAGAGACACACCTCCACACACACATACACACACACACCCCCACAAGCACACACACACACACCCACACGCACACAACACACACACACCCACACATGCATACGCATACACACACAAACACACACACACATCTTCCCACCCACCCACACACACACACCCACTCACGCACACGGAGTCACACACACACGCACACGCACAGGCTCACACACTCGCACGCACACACACACACACACCTACCCAACCACACACATAGAAACACACACACACATGCACACAAACACACCCACACACACAAACTCACGCTCACACCCACCCACCCTGAAACACACGCAGACACACGCACATGCACACACACACATGCACATGCTCCCACACACACAAAGACACACCCGCGCACACGCACACCCACCCACATACACACACAGACACATGCACACGCACACGCACATGCACACGCACACACACGAAGACATACACACACACAAACATACACATACACACGTAGACACACACAGACAAACACACACACGCACATCCACACACCCTCTTCCACAGACACCCACACACACACACACGCACATGCACACACGCACACACACACACCCTCATCCATACACACACACTCTCATCCATACACACCCACCTACCTTCCCACCCACACACACATACACCCACACACACGTACACACATTCAACCACACCGAACCACAAACGCACACAGGCACGCACGCACACACGGGCACGGACACACACACACACACACTCACACACACCGACACCCACACCCACACCTACCCTAACCCACACACACCCACACCTACCCTAACCCACACACACCCACACACTCACCCACCTTTCCACCCACCTACACACACCTACCCACACACATAGCCACATGCACACAGACAAATACACACACATATACGCACAAACTTACACAAGCACACACGCACACACACACAAGAACACACACATACAAAAACACGCACACACACACATGCATACACATACACACACAAACACACACACCCACCTTCTCACCCACCCCCACACACACCCACACAGACAAACACGCACACACGTAGACAGACAGACACACACACCCCCAAACACGCACACACACACACACACACACTCACACACATGGAGTCACACACACACGCACACGCACACGCACCCACACACACACATAAACACACACACACACACCTACCCAACCTTACATAGACGCACACACATACGCACACACACATACACACACCCTCACGCGCACACCCACACACCCATAAACAGACACACACGCACACCCATACACACACCTGCTCCTACGCACACAAACACACACCCACGCACGAACACACCCACCCACATACACACACAGGGACACGCATGCGCACACACACACGCACTCACACTCACACACACGCAAACCCACACACACACGCACACTTACACACAAACACCCACACACAACCACAAACCCACAAACACACATACACACACAAACACACATAGACACACACACGCACATGCACACATGCACACACACTCACCCTCTTCCATACACACCCACACACACACATGCACACACGCACACCCTCATCCATACATACCCACTCACCCACCTACCTTCCCACCCACACACACATACACCCACGCACAAACACACATAACCACACCCAACCACACACACACACATGTACACACACACATAGGCACGCACACGCACACACACACACACACACACCGACACCGACACCTACACCTATCCTAACCCACACCCACCCACCCACTTTTCCACCCACCCACACACACCTACCCAAACACACAGGCACACGTTAACACACACACATACACACACACACATGCACAGACACATACACACACACACACACACACACCCACACATGCAAACGCATACACACACAAACACACACACACACACACCCACCTTCCCACCCACCCACACACACATACACACCCACCCGTACAGACAAACACGCACACACACACCCCCATACACATTCACGCACACGGAGTCACACACACACACATGCACACGCTCACACACGCGTACGCACCCATACACACACACAAACACACACACACACTCACACACCTACCCAACCACACACAACCACACACAAACACAAACCCACAGACACACACATACACACGCAGACACACACACACACAGACACACACACACACACCCACCCTCTTCCATACACACCCACACACACATACACACACGCACACCCTCATCCATACATACCCACTCACCCACCCACCGTCCCACCCACAAACACATACACCCACGCACACACGCAGACACACACATACATCCACAAACACACCCACCCGTACAGACAAACACGCACACACACACCCACACACACATTCACGCACACAGAGTCACACACACACGCACATGCACACGCTCACACACGCGCACGCACCCACACACACACAGACCTTCCCACACACCTACCCAACCACACACACCGACACACACACACACACACACACACAGTTCCACACACACACTCACCCACAAACACACACAGACACACGCACACAAACACACACCCACGCACACACACACACACACCCACGTACACACACAGACACACGCACACGCACAAACACACACACTCACACACACGCACACGCATACATGCACGCACACATACACACACACAAACACACACCCACACACACACATACACACGCAAACACACACAGACACACAGACACGCACGTGCAAAAACACACACACCCACCCTCTTCCAAACACACACACACACGCACATGCACACACGCGCACACACACACACCCTCATCCATACACACCCACTCACCCACCGACCTTCCCACCCACACACACATACACCCATGCACACACACACGCACACGCACACGCGCACACACACAACCTCACTCACACACACAGGCACGCACACACACAGGCACACACACACACACAACCACACCCACACACACACAGGCACAGGCACACACACACACACACAGGGCACGCACACACACACACACACACCGACACCCACACTTACACCTACCCTAACCCACACACACCCACACACCCACCCACACACACCTACCCACACACACAGGCACACGCACACACACACACTCACACATACGCACACATATACACACACACACACATGCGCAAGCACACACAACCGTCCGTACACACACAAACACACACACACAAACACCCACACGCACGCACACCCATACTCACGCACACCCACACACACACACGCCCACACACACATACTGACACACATACTCACACATGCACACTCACATAGACACACCCCCACACACACATACGTGCACACACACACACACACACACACCCACACACGCACATGCACACCCACACACGCATACGCACACATTACACATACACATACACCCACCTTCCCACCCACCCACACACACAGACACAGAGACACACACACACACCCCCGCACACACACGCACACACACATACACACACACCCACAGACGCACACCCATACACGCACACACACACCCACTCTCACACACGCACACGCACACGCACACACACTTAAATACTTTAATTCATGTGAAGAATATAATAATGCTTTTCTATGTCTAAGAAAAGATTGTGATGAGTATTTATTCAAAGACACCCAAAAAGAATATTTGAAAATTTGTAAAAATGATGTTTTTTTTTTTAATTTACTAAAATTATTTTAAAAATATTGCTTAGATAGATAAGTTGTGTTCGGAAGTACGAATCTATATATACAAATAGTCTAAGGTATAATTTCATATTGTTTTTAAATGGATCAAGTGAAACTTGTAAAAAGAACTTCACTTCTTTGTTTTATTAAAATAGTATTATAAGTATACCTTCACTTTTTTATTTGTTTGAGAACTTCACATTTTTTTAATTAAAGTGTTTGAATTTAATGAAAAAAACTAAACTAAAAAAAATACAACTTTTTAACCTACCTAGTTCAAAATAAAACCAAGTAGTATCTTAATGTATATATACTTTTTCATTGCAAAATATACTTAATTTTTTCAAAACATTAACCTATTTTAATAAATTTCCAAAACAAAAACATTACATCCCTTTCATAAATCTTCCTAAAATCTTATGATTGTGGGGGTCTATGCTTTGTTATCGGAATTCCGAACCGACACTTAGCAAAAGAATCTTTGCATATCATAGCATGAATGAGGGGTCCTCTTGAAGAAAACTAGGTCATCTTTCTTAGCATTTTTCATCACTTCTCCATACAAATAAAAGGCATTAAATTGGACAGCAACACAATCCGAATCATGGAATGCACAAGCAACTTTCCCATGCCACCCATGCTACAAATTCTTATCCAATTCAATCATTCTCCAAACAATTCAAAGTCATATATTTTATAACAAAAATTAATAAACAAAGATCACTGTTGGATGTTTTCTTTTAGGTTGTTGTAAACTTCATTCCACTTATTGAATGTAGTTAATTCTGAATTATGGACACCTGGTCAGAAGATATTAATGGCAATCTTAGTGGTTTATATAACCTAGTAAACAGGATTGTGAGAGATTGTAAATAGAGACAACTTCTCTTTTCTGAATTAAAAATATTGAGTATATCACATCTAAATGGTAAGTTTTTTTTTGAGAATAATGAAGAATAATAATTAAGATAATAACACTACTGTAAAAGCAAATATGTATGTACCATCTTATAAGATCTTAGTGACGATTCTGAATTTTATTTTCATATTAATGTGTATATTATTAGGGTTTATTGTTAATGGGAAAATAATATAATATAATCAATATATCAGATAAAATTCTCTTAACTTGTTAGAATATATGAGAAATTTTTTTAACATGTAACAAATGAATAACAATAATAAATAATCAAAAGTCACGTATTAAAAATCACAAAGCCATATATTAAAGACACCAAAGTTTTTAGTGTGAAAAATTCCTCAATTCAAAAGTAGAACCATGTGTTGCGAACCTAGCAAAGTTTCGGCTCAATCCAATAGTGAATGAAGCTATTATCATTTTATCGAGACTATAGAGTGAAAAATTTTACATAATTGTTTTTTCTCTTTTTTTCTCTCCAAGCTGAATTTTTGCTCTCTATGTATAAACATATACCCTCTCTAATATGACTTCGGAGCCTCCTCACTTAATTTGAGTGAGTCAAAGATGTGTTGACCACAATGTTGGACTTTTTGGCATATTTGGGAGTCCAAACCCAACACATCTCCCACCTCACAACTATGCGGAGGTGACTATCAATCTGATGATCTCACAACCAGTCTTAAACTTTTGTCTCAGAAAATCCTTAGTCATCATATCAACACCATTCTCATCTGTACGAACCTTTTGCAGTTCCAACAACTTAGCATCTAAAACATCACGTATCTAATGATACATCACATTAATATGTTTGGATCTAGAATGGAAAGTTGAATTCTTACAAAGATGGATAACACTTTGACTATTAAGAAACAACGGATAATTATCCTACACAAAACCAAGATCATACAATAATTTCCTCAATCATAGCAACTCCTTGCATGCTTTAATATAGCAATGAACTTTGCCTTTACAGTAGACAATGTTATACACCTCTACAATCTTGATTGCCTAGCCATAATTCCCCTTGAATACTTAATCAAGTAACCCAAAGTGGACCTCTTGGAATCAATGTCTCCAGTCATATGTGAGTCGATGTAACACATCAAAGTAAGTTTATCACCTTCAAAACAAAGCTTCAAACCAATAGTACCACAAAGATACCTCAAAATACACTTCATATCATTCCAATGTTCTTTACATGAATTTGACAAAAAACGATTGACTATATAACAACATGTGCAATATCAGGTCTTGTACATACCATTGCATATATCAAACTATCCATCGCAGATGCATAAGGAACTCTGGTCATATATGTCTTCTTAGCTTCATTTGAATGACTATATTTAACACTTAGATTAAAATGAGTAGCAAGAGGAGTACTCACAACTTTAACATTTTCCATTTGGAATCTCTACAACACAACTTTAGCAAGAGGAGTACTCACAACTTTAGCACAATTATGATGGATGACATTTTCACCACAGTGAGAATATCTCATTAAAATCAACACCTTTTTTCTGTCTAAAGCCTTTCACCACTAATTTGGCCTTGTATCTTGGAAATGTAGAATTTGAATCTTGGAAATCCACCTGGTTTCCAAAGCCTTTTTTCCCTTAAGCAATTTTACTAAGTTATAAGTGTGACTATCATGCAAAGATTTCATCTTATCTTGCGTTGCATTCAACAACTATTGTTTTTTCTTCAATATCCAAAGCTTCTTCAAAACATTCAGGTTTTCCACCATCAGTCAAAGTTACTACTCATTTGAAGGATACCCGAAAGATGGTTTTCTCAACCTCTCGAACCTTCAGGTAGGGACTTGTGGTAATTCAAGTATATCACCAAGATCATTTTCATACCCCCATTGAGCATCAACAATCGAAACCTCTACTCTATTTTCAACTTGTTGATCATTAACATCAACATATTTCTCATCATCTTGAACTTTTTAGTCACAATATTATCTAGATTGTGAACTGATAATCGCATTGGATTACTGTCAGCGAGCTTATAATCCTTCTCAGGTGTAGCCTTCTACACCTTGTTGATGTCTTTAATGGTTTGATCTTTCATGAAATGCACATCATGACTTCTTACTTCCTTTCTTTAAGATCATACAACATGTAGCTAAATTTATCATGACCATAATCAATGAAGATACATTGCCTTGTCTTTGCGTTTAACTTGAATCTTTCATCCTTTGGAACATAAACAAATGCCCTGCAACCAAAGACACGTGGTGATCATAGCCAACATTCTTATCAAACCAACTTTTGTCTAACACCTCAATATTCAAACCAATTGGAGGACTAAGATTAATAACATGCACCACTGAAACCAATTTTAGTTCTTAAATTATTATATGATTTCAGATTTTATTCTTATCTCAAAATTTGACCATGTTAGGTCTCTATACTTAATGCATGAATGTAATCATTTTCGTCCAATGGCATTAACTGGTTTTTGACATGACAAACGAAAAATCATTTTGGATGCAGTCTACAAGTTTCCTTTCTATCAATGTTTTAAAATGTCAAAGTGATAAAACAATTTAGTGATAAAGTTGGAAGGGAGGGTGGAAGAGATTAAACTCTCCCGCTAACAATTTGAGTTATAAGATTGATTTAAAGAGTTTGAAAAGAAGGGTGATAGAGGTTGTGCATTTAATTCTCCCTGTTAATAAAATACTAACAACTAACATTATCCATAAAAAAAATCAAATTTTGAGATAGAGACAAAAACCAAAATAAAAAAAAAACATAGTTAACGTTATAAATCATTTATTCCTATTTAATATAATGGCATTTATTTGTTCTTAAATTTTTTATTTTTATTTTTTTGAAAAAAAAACTTGGAATCTCCATTAATTCTTTTACAATTTAATCAAATTCTCTTAAGAAATATTCAATATAAAGCTTTCAACCTTGAATCAAACACATCCTTTATCATTGTAATAATGCTACCACTTGTGCTTACTATATCATAAGCTACTTCTAACCAGGGTTTTTCTCTTTTGTCACTATTTTTATCCAAGTTATTAGAAGATGCATCGTAATTGTTAAAGTTTTGATGGTATATTGAATTGCCTCAGAGAACTTAATGGTGAAAAAAAAAATACTCTAGGTTAACCTCTAAAGATAATGCAACTTTTTTTTTTAGAAAAGCTTCAATAATATCAAACTTATATATAGGTTAAGGATTTATGTTACATGTAAGAGTCGAATTATTCTTAAAATAATCATAAGAAACTTATTCATTATTCTTCTACTTTTTCAATTTTTAATATGATAGTAGCAAAAAGTAATTTGTTAAAATCGAGAATTATATGTATAAGTTTTTTCCTCCAAAAATGGCTTTTTTTTTTGTCTATATATTTGTTTAATAATATTTTTTAAAATAAATTTATCTAATTGATTTTCTAAGAAAAAGAGAAAAATAAAAAGAAAATATATTTTTAATAAATTAATACATTGTTTTATTGTCACTGTAATTATTATATTAAACTTAAATTTTTTATTACTTTTTATTGTTTATATGTTTTAAATTAAAAATGTTAACATTACAAATTAAAATAATTAACATTTCATCAAATGATCCTATATAAAAAGCACACATTTATACAAAATAAATTCAATATTAAAGTAGTTTAAATTGAAAGAAAAAATCGAAAATAAATAAAAATTAAATTAATGAATATTTATTAAATTAACTTATTTAAATAAATAATTTATTTAAATATATTATATTCATTTTTATAAAATAAATAAAAATACTAAAATTATTTAAAAAAATTTAAATTATAGTTATATAATAATTTTTTTAGAGAAAACGCATGTTATTTATATAATAAAAAATTTTATTTATATACTATGCCAATTTATATTTTTTTAACTAGTTTATCAATTAATTTTGCTAAATATTTTTTATTCAATTAACTAATTTATTAACCTAAAACTTATAAATTAAAAATTTATCAGTTAGGAGTTTATTTTTCAATTAACAATTAGTTTATACGTACCACCAATGAACTTATAATATTTCTTTAATTTTTTTCTTCAATCTCATCTTCATCTTATTTTTCATCTTATGAAACTTCAGTCTTTAGGTTACGGAATTTATTCTTCACTAAACTGCGTTTCTTATTTGTGATTTTGATTTTGATTTTTTTTTTTATTTTTCTGTCATTCTAATATTTTTTCGAGTTCTTAAATGAATAGGTTAAATGCCGGATTTAATTAGACTAAAATAAAAAAATACATGTATAAAATTAAGTCAAATAAGGTTTTTATAAATATAAGAACTAAAATAAGGAAAAAAATAAAATCATAAATTTTACCGTGTGTACGATCCAATTTTTTAAAACTTCTTCCATTCTTTTGTATTTAATGTTTTTAAAGCTTCAATTATTATAATTTAATATTAAGAATCCACATGTCACGTGAAAAAATAAAATAAAAATATCTTCAACTACGTGGTCCATTGAAAACGTCACCGTTTCTTCTGCCAGAGATCCACCTGAAATGTGAGGTTTCTTCTGATTGTTACCCCCCTCTCTCTCTCTTTCAAGCTCGAAACTTCTTCCATTTTTGCTTTCTGGGTATGTTCTAAAATCTGTGTCAGAATACTCTTTCACGATTTTTTTTTCTTCTGTTTTCTTTCGTATTGTTCATGTGCTTTCTATTGAAATCATGCAGCTAACTAGTTTTGTTTTTGGGAATTCTTCAATTTGCTTAATTTTCTTAGATGCGTTAATTGTTATTTGAAAGTCACAAGCAATGGTGAAGGACACTGCGTACTATGACATATTAGGTGTGAACGTTGATGCATCTGCTGCAGATATCAAGAAGGCTTATTATGTCAAGGTAATAAATAATGAAATTTATGACCTTCACTTTTTCTGATTTGTGCAACCAGAAAAGGGGATTTTAGAATGTTTCTATATTGTTACCTGATCTGATGGAATGTTGAATTTGATTATACTATGTGGTTGAGTTATGGAATCGACTTGGTAGTTACATAAATATTGTTTCGGTTTTTTTGCTGTTTAAATTTGAATAAACCATCAATTTTGTTTTAGAAGTATCACCCCCTCTTCTAAATGATCCTTACACTAATGAAATTATATAAGTAGTCTCTATAGAGTATTGAATATCGATCAATATTTGATATATTTTACTGAAATTGAGGAACTAGTTTAAAGAAATTTTCGACACTTCAGGGACTATGTAGCATGATTTGTGATACTTTAGTGGCTACATCCATACTTTCAATAGTTTAAGGGCAATTTAGCAGAGAGGATGATGCTTCACGGATTGATGGTTTAATTGTTTAATTTTTTATCAATTCTGAGACTAGTGCTACACGCGTCAGATAACTGGGGATGGCAAGAGGATATGGCATACATATATATATATATATATATATATATATATATATATATATATATATATACACATATATCCTCATATCCAATTTAAAGAATTAGATATTACTTATATACATACCCGAATTAAATTAACACGGGGATTTTTTGTCAAAATTGAAAAGTGTTCAGACAATAGAAACAGATTCATTTGTTTGTGAGAGTTGGAGTTCAATAAGCCCAAAGATTGAACTCTGGAAGCTGTTTATTGATCTTGTTCTGCCTTCAATGGCTGTTTATTTCAAATGTGCTCACCATGCAACACTTAATTTGTGACAAAATTTTGGGATAGAGTAGAAGAAATGATGTCTCTCTTCTAGTTAGGTTTAGATTAAATGTTTAAAAAACCACATTCATGCTGATGTTTTAGTTTTTTTATATTGTTTTCTGACTGAATCTTAAACTTGGCAGTTCCTCCTTTTTTGTCTCTTTAATAACTGTTAATCTCTTTCTCTCTTCCCGTTTTAGGCAAGAATTGTTCACCCTGATAAGAATCCAGGGGATCCTCAGGCCGCAGAAAATTTTCAGGTAAGTAAGAAGCCTTGTTTTGTCTGAAGATATATTTAGTAGATGTCATTAACAAAGTTATTTACATCCTTCTTAGTTCTTACTGTCATACGTTTCACAGCACAAAATATAAAAGTATATGTACATTTGGATCTCTCCCTCTATCCAGTTTGCTTTATTTTTCTCCATATACTTTCTAAGTCCGGTATCTTTGTATATTTACCAGAAACTTGGTGAGGCTTACCAGGTTTTAAGTGACCCCGGGAAGCGTGAAGCATATGATAAAAATGGAAAGGAGGGAGTAGTACAGTAAGTCTATATTGTCCTCCATGAATGAACAGTAATTAGTTAATAATTGCTTGCAATGAATTCATTCTACATCAAGTAGTCAAGTGTTGATTTTGCAATTCAAAGATAACTCGTGTAGGTTATTATCAAAAAACAGTTTCTGGAATAACATTTTAATCTCTCATTGAATTTTCCTTTTCTTGGTACTATATCTAGTTGTTGTCAGATTTAAACCTGGAATCAAAATATGTAACTAAATATACTCTATGTGCTTGTTGTTAAATCTTCTTAAATATTAATGTGATTCAAGTCTACAATATGATTTAGAGTTACTTGTGAAATGAAGTAAAAGAAATAACAAGTGAAAAAGATACACACTATAGGCACTTAGAGAGCTGACTTGAAAGACGAGGTTTATATCTATTTATATATCATAAATTAGCCTTATCTCTAGTTGATATTGGATTTTTGACACATCTCTTCATGTCGAGACATGTACATCTGGAGTATGAGACTAGGTATTCATGGATGGTGGCCCGATAGTGGATGGAATGATAGACCTAGCCAATAACAAATCTTGTTAGGATAGACTCTAAATGACTTTGATACCATGATGGGTCTTTCAAAGGAATTCATCAGGGAGACACAATATCAATGAGACATGAGCCAAACATACATAAGGGATTGACATCACCTCCAACCCAAAACCTTAAGGTAGTGTATTTGTAGGTCTTCCTTGTATGTTGCTCAATTTTCTCATTTCTACACAATGTGAGACTTAGACTCACATCCAACAATCTACATGAGCCACAATGAAACCTTTTGCTTTGACACCATATTGAAAAGTATACTTTAAGTCTCACTCAATCCTACAAAATAAGTTTGTAAGATGAGATTTGCATCCTTATATACCGTAAATTAGTCTTATCTCTGGTTGACGTGGGATCTCCAACAAAAATTACATCATTTTGTTCCCCTTTAACTCCCTTCCTTGTCTACTCCACTCAACTTATCAGAATTTCACTCTCTAATATTCACAAACCTACCTTTTGTGTCCTCTAATATCTCATTCCTGCTTGATTGAGCATAGAAAGGTGCCTAACCTGGTGTTTATGTTACTATTAGTATTTGTCATTGTTGCCAACCTCATAGGTTATATTTCTTATTGTTGTGAGTTAGAAAGCAGTTCTAACCAAACTTAGTGAAACTCAATGAAGATATTTTGTTGTATTTGTTCAAAATACCATATAGTCAAATGTTACTGAGAAAGGTCTTGAAAAATATCTTAATCAAATAGTACGAATGAGAGCTACAGAGCAGAGCTGTTGCCTATAGAGAATCTATAATTTGATCAAGTGTGCTAGTTCTGTGAGTATTTGCCACTATGTTGGGGCTTCAAAATTATGGTGGAGACCTAATATTGTTTTATCTGAGGGATAAGAGAACGAACTTCTCTGCTTTGTATTGCACTGGAATGACAATTATTTAAGATTACAATATCTCCATCTCTCGATTTCAAGACCGAAATGTGATACCATAAAATCCAGATCGGTTCTATATTATCTAAAAGGGAAAGAAAGACAAACAGTTCTAGCTAATTTATAAGAATACTAAACAGTAAAATAAAGTCCTAAAATTAATATATAACATAACTCCTAAAATTAGTATTAATCTATCAACCAAATTAAGGCTTGTTTATTTATGAATATATGCTAAAATCATTATTTAAGACGTTTCAAGATGAATCTAAATTAACAGAATGCTTTCATGGATTGAGAAACCTGCAAAATACACTGATTTTTTTTTTTTCAGAGATAACATGATGGACCCTACCGCTGTATTTGGAATGATTTTCGGAAGTGAAGTTTTTGAAGAATATATTGGGAAACTTGCACTGGCTTCTTTAGCATCTATAGAAATTGATGAAGACATACAGGACCCTGAAGCTCAGAGGCAAAAAATTCAAGAAAAGATGAAAGTATTCTCTTTCTTCTTTTCTAGTTCTTTATGATGGTTTTCCCAAATCCTTTGTACTGTTCCCTCTCATAATTTAGTAGCTGAAACTGTTTTCCTTGTTTGTATCCGTAGGCATGGCAGAAGGAAAGAGAGCAGAAGCTTTCAGCAATTCTGATAGACCGGCTGCAACTATCGGTTGTTGGTCAAGAAGAGGAATTTACTGCATGGGCAAAGTCAGAAGCTCGTACCCTTTCTAAAGCCGGTAAAATCCTTCTTTTTATCATGTAATTTTAATAATGTATTATTAAATAGTAGTCCAGAACTTAGAAGTTTCAATGACTTAAACATTTTCATTTTCAAGAGTGTCAATTTATGATATATGCTACATGCATTCTAGACTTGTCCTTCAATTCAGACCTTTCTTCAGCTCTATTTTGAGGTTTTAATATACAAGGGTTGCAAATAAATTGTAATGATCTATTGATGTAATAGAAGTTTTTAGTTTTATTTCACAGAAATTTGTTTTCGAGGTACAAATATTATGTTTTTTTTTTCAGTTTTGAAATATAATTGTCAATATTCAAAGAAACTAAAACACATTCATTCTGGTGTAGTTTATAATCTTCAAAAATGCTTCCACATGCTATATAAATTACATTATTTCTTAGTGAAAGATGTCCAAATAATGCCTAATTTGTAAGCCTATAATGCTAGCAAATCAGGTCTGTTGTCCTGGATTTCTGTTGTTGAATTATTAGGATTCTCACTATGCTAGAATGTTTTTAAGTTGTGCCGAGCTTGTACTAGTTGTGCCACATTTGTGCTTGAGCTTAAGTAATATATCAGGTGTTCGAATGATGAATCTATCCCACTATTATTATGCCATTGATTGAATGGTTCTATGCTTGTTATCCTGAAAAGATATATAATATAGGCATCATCCAACAGAATCTTAAATGGAGTGTGAAATCCCATTGTGGCAAGATGCTTATGTACTCTTAGACTACTGAACTCAATGCACTAAAAGCCTTAATTTGTCGACAACATAACCTTGCATGTTGTTGATTAACTTTGAAATTATTATAAAATTCAGATTGAACCTTAAGTGTTCGGGTGTTACTCTTGCAGTACCTTGTTACATTTTTATGATTTCATATTCTCCACGAAATGGATTTAACTTTTTCCTGACTTACCATCATTATAAGTTGTTCAGCCTCATAGTATTATACTAACTTGATTAAAATACAGGATTAGAAGAGAAGTGTAGTCTGTAACAATTCTGCTGAAACGTTTTTCACGCGACACTTGAAAATTCTACAAAAGGACATCCATTTGTGTATATTGTAGATCCTCTGCGATGTACTTAAACGCATGAATTTCATATGTTATTATTTCTTATCAGTTTTAATCTAATAGCAACCTTTGGGTCAAATGATGAAAATGGCAGCATGCTGCACATTAAAAGGATGACACATGGTTGTCAATTCATGTGGGACCACTATCATATGATTGACCATTCTTGGTTCTGTTTTTCCCTTGCAATTTTCATAACTCATTTCTGGCATTATTTTTAGCTTTTGGTGAGGCCATGCTACATACAATTGGTTACATCTACACACGAAAATCTGCAAGAGAACTTGGCAAGGATTTACGGTACATGAATGTTCCCTTTTTGGCTGAGTGGGTTCGAGATAAAGGACACCGTATTAAGTCACAAGTAACAGCAGCTTCAGGTTGTGGACTATTTTGTTTTTATACTGGGTAGTGATAAAAGGCCCTTTTAGTCCCTCATCTCATTTTTTTTGTTTTTTAGTTTTAGTTTAGTCTCATAAGTTTAAAAGGTTTTATTTTAACTCCTTAAATTTCTTTGTTTAATTAAATTGGTACTTACATCAATTAATCACACTACGTATCCACTTTGGCAGATGTGGTAAATGCTTACTTCATGTAATAGTTTCCAGTATGACCAAATTAGTGTGATAAGTTTATGTAAGGACTAAATTCAATCATTTTAAACTTAGAGAACAAAACCTAAAAAAATAAGATGGGACCAAAAGGGTTTTTGGCCTTTGCACAGTTCTAGTGTATCGGTTGAAAGGATATGGGCATTGGAAGGGTTTAAGGCAACTTAACTGTTTTTGTAGGAGCTGTGTCCCTAATTCAAATACAAGAAGAGCTCAAGAAACTAAACCAAGGAGAAAACAAGGAAGAAAGCATAATCAAAGCTATTGAAGATAAGAAGGATGCCATGGTTAATTCTCTATGGCAGATCAATGTGATTGATATTGAATCAACTCTGTCACATGTTTGCCAAGCAGTAAGTTGCAGTATATACTCTCTGTAGTCTGAAAATAAAACACTCTTGGCTGATAACTCACAGATAATAGTCTTTCCTCCTACGTACCTGCTGTGCATGACATTTATTAGTTTGCAGTTTTTGACCTTGTAGGAAGAAATTTCACTTTTTTTCTTATGTTACTCAGTTTTTTTAATCTTCCATTCTTGAAACAACTGAGATCACAGTGCAGAACATTGTACATTTTGCCTCTATATTATGGCCTGTGTGCAATTCTTGTGTCCCCCTATAGCTTTTTGCTTCAATTTAATCGCTTAGTTTTTTAATTGTAACAATCAAATTCTTATTTTTTTCAATGGCTACAATCAAACCCTTCTGGTACGTCTTTCCTACCTGAAACTATTGAACTTTCTTTTTTAGCCCCCTAAAGATCTCCATAAACTAAACCTATTAAACTATTTTAAATACCCTTCTGCTTATATCCAACGATCAAAACATTATGTTTCCTCTAACATTAAAAAGTTTTGATTTTCCCCCTATTTAAAACGTTAAGTGCGCATTCTATGAATTCTTACAAACTTCATCACATTCAACTTCTAAACCTTTTAAATCATTTTCTGTCTCAAATTCATCTCAAGCATCTAATCATTATGAGAGTTTTATGAGAAGAAAAAGTGATGGAAGTATATGATAGTAAAATAACTAATTTTGACTAAATAAATTATCGAGGGAGGGACAAAAACTGCACAAAAAGGGTCAAAAATATAATTAAGCCCAACTTTTACATTGGAAAGCAATTGGTGGACCATGCTCCTAAAGTATTTACTTCGGTATTGAACTGAAATGCGTTCTATGAAATGTTGAATAAGCATATCATATATATTGAAATGTCAATTAATGACAAATTTTAAGAAAACGGTTTCTTTTTTTCTCAGGTTCTTAAAGATCCTAGTGCCTCCAAAGATGTTCTGAAGGCTCGGGCCAAAGCATTGAAAAAGTTAGGAAGCATCTTTCAAGTAAGTGCTTGATTTCATATTTTAATGCATCAACAGCTAATATGACTGCATAGTTCTGTCATATGCTAGCATGAAATTGACAACAATTTCAATAACCAATTGTGACATTTGTTTAGTCCCTCTAAATATCTCGAAATTTAGTGTAGTCGTTTTAAAACTCTAATAAATTTAATAAGGAGCTAAAATGATGGAGAAATTAATGAGATGTCACATACAGGAAACAAGCGGAATGCTGAAGGGGTAGAGGCATCGGGGGTTATTTGTGATGGCAAGGTACCTATCAAACTCAGGCATCTTTTATTGTATACTACACATTCAGCTGCACTATGTGATAGTGAATGTTGTTCTGCGGCACTATGTGATAGTGAATGTTGTTCTGCGGCACTATGTGGTGGTGAATGTTTGGTGAGATTTAAATAGGGATGTCAAAGTGGGCTAAACTTGACGAGTCAGCTCTCCAACCCAACATAAAATAGGCTGGCCGGATTAGAAATTTCAACCCGCCAACCCGAAGTAGCCCGACTTGCACAACCTTCCGCGGGCTAGCCTGCAGCTTGTTTATCCAAAGAAAGGCATGTTGCACTACTCACACAAATATGCTTGTTGGTAATGTTGTCAAAATGGGTTAAAACCCATGGGCTAACCCGGCCCATCATGGGTTCGGGCTGGGTTGGGATTTGATAAAACTGTAACTTTTTTATATGAGTCAATTTTCAACTCGGCTTACTTAGAATCCAGCTCACCCAGGTTGAACCCGTAGTGAGCCAGGTTGGTTTACCAACCCACCTAATTTAATTTAATTATTTATTACTTTGTATTTGTAGATGGGATAAAGAAAAAGATGTTTCAAGAGAGCAAAATATTTTAGATTTATCCATTCAAGATTCTAATCTTATAAATGGATAAGTGACAAAAAAATAATCAATATTAGAAACTTATTTGTTCGTTTTTTGTGCTTGCTTTTGGATTACATTTGATTCTCTTTGGAGTTTAACATCATCTTAGAATGAAATTTATTTAGATTTCAATTACAAAAAATTGTAACTTTTTTTTTGGATTTGAAAAAAAAAATTATAATTAAGTGAGCCAATGAGCCCGCCCGTTTAACCCACCAACCCATAGTGAGCCGGGCCGGGTTAAAATTTTTTCGGCTCACTAATAAGTGAACAGGGTTGAGTTGACTCACTTAATGACCAACCCGTGGTGAGCCGAACCGGGTTACCTGTTTTGACAGCATTACTTGTTAGACTAGGTTAGGGTTTGTAATTAAAAGTAGAAACATATCAACAAGCCACACAATGTGACATGACCACCACATAAACACACCGTGAACCAACCCCACCACGTGAGATCACCATGCACCACCACTAGCTCTGCACCTCCATCTTCCATTTTCGACGAGCATCTTTGTCCAATGGCGGTGTCAACAATTGGGGTTTCAACACAACCTTCAACTGTGCCCTTGGAACGTCCTTTGCCTCAGCTTGCTGGTCGCCTTTAACCGCCACACTCACTAGACAGAGTCGCCTCCATATCGCCCTTGGAGGCCTCTGATGTCGGAGCTCATGCATCTTCTGCCTCTAGTGGTGATCCTGCCGCCACTGGGGCTTGTGCCCTTGCCGCTGCATTGTGGAGCTGTCATCCAATGACCTCATCTCATCTTCTCATCTTTGGCAATCCCCACAACGATGGTTCCCACGACAACGGTTCCTTGATTATGCCGTGATTTACCTTGATTCCCCTGATTTTGCCTTTTTTTGGATTAGGGTTTGTTTGTGTAGTTTCTTCAAAACTAGCTGGCCAACCCCCCAACCTGTCCAATTGCGGGACAAGTTTGACATCCCTAGAGTTAAATGGACAATATGAGCATATAGCATAAATGAGAATGTTGAGATGAATGTATATAGTCATATAAGAAAGTACATAATATGGAATGACTATCTGATAAAGAGATTGGTTTGGCATTTTTGAGGGATAGATGACAGAAAACTGGTTAAGGTGGTTTTGAACACGTACAAACAAGACCATAAGAGGACCTGTTATAAGAGTAGATTTCATGACTTATAGTTCTATGAACAAATGAGGAGAACAAAAATGAAGTAGGAGGAGGATATCATTGAGAGAGATTACAAAAATGACTGGTTTTTAATCATGTCAAATGATGTCATGTGATAATGTACCTATTAAGTAGGACAAGGCTTTGTTGTTGTAATCAGAAGCTAAAATCACATCACTTTTGGTAAATCTAGGAACTAAACATATTTTACCACATATTTTACCAAAACCCAATTTCAAGATATTTTAAGGGACCAAAACATATTTTACCATTTTATTTATATGTAATTAAGAATAATGTTCCATTTTGCTTCTCAGGGTGTTAAGGCTCCTTATAGCAGAGAAAACAGCCTACGCAAAGAAAATGGCAAAGTAGTAGATGCTCCTTCCTCCTCGTCGTAGTCATCTTGTTCAGTTTGTTTGATATGGTTATGTGCTGAGTAGTATTCTACTATTCTTGTGGCCTTCTGGTTCTCTGGATTTTGAACACTGTTTGATGCAGTGCTTCATTGCTGTTGATAGTCATGCTATGTAATATTGCTTGAACTCATGGATTGGACTAACCTGCCATAATTACACACTTGTATTTAATAATTATCTTCTAGTGATTATTGATTTCAGTCCATTCTTATCATGTTACCTTGAGTTTAATTTAAATCAACTTATTTTTCTCTGAAGTTTTGAATCATCTCTTATGATCACAGTCTTATATAAAGTTGGCTATAATAAATGAAACCAAAAGCTTTCACCCCACATTTAAACATTAAATGTTGTATGTGGAAATCCTAAACTATTTGTTGAAGTTTTTTAAGTGTTTTCTGTATCATATTAATTGTTGGTTTACATTAAACAATATAACAAAACTTGCATATACAACTATGTGCAACTTTTTTTTAATGATTCTCTAATTAGAGGTTTTGGAGTTTCACTTTTAATATTATATGTTAATCAGTTTTTTTATTAAGTTTTATTGAGATGAGTCTTCATATGGGATACGTCAAAAGCGGTATCGACTATGTCTTCAATTGCACCACAACGGCGCGATGGTTAGTGTTGGTGTTGCTCCTTGGTTTCTGGGTATTTTTCTTTTATTTTACATTAACATTGTCACATCAATTGGGTCATAATTGTTACGTAATAAAAAATTGGATAGGTTACAGTTGTCATATTATTACGCTGTTAGTATTTTTAATGCCGTAAGCAAAAATGACCACCAATCCCTGTTACATACTATGGGACAACTGTGAACATATAGAAAAAGGTAGAATCACTCTGAACACACTTAAAGAAACTAAGGAACATGGTATTAAGCCTTGTATTTATCAAACCTTCCATTACTTTTTATTTGGCCTCTAAATTACAAAAATGAAAACAATAATTTTTTCTATCTTGATAAAATACTTATGAAATATCTATTTTATTTCTTTGTTTATTTTCATGTCAAATATGTAAATTAATTTTTTAAATAATATTATACTTAAAATAAAATGGATTTGGATGATAAAAAAATGTAGAACAACATTCAATGTGTCAAAGAGATAAAGTTTATAAGACAAAATGGTAATGAAGTGGATTTGTTTTTAAAAAAATAAAACATTTAAAAAATGCTAAACCAATGAATGTTACACATATTGTATCGATCCAAAGTGCAAAATACTTTTGCGTGTCAAGATTGAATTTCTCTGAGTACCATCCTTTTTTAGGGCAATAAAAGGTTTACTGTTAAAAATGATTAACAAGACGACACCACAAGATATATGTATAAAAAAAATAGCCATTTAAAGCAAACAAGTTGAGTCATGCTTGATGAATGGTAATGAAAATCACTCCACTACTTGGTTACTAACCCATTGGATAAAATCATTGACACCATTAGAGAGGATAACTCAAAAAGATTCTAAAGGGAAAAAAAATTCAAATTTTCAATCGATTAGAGACTATGTACTAGTAAAATACAGAATATAAAATGAGATAAAGTTTGATTTTGAAGTTTTAGATTAGCTTAAGAGTTTACATTTAGATTAATAATAGAAGGAATTTTTAAATCAAGTAATATTAATGGATCGATCTATCTTATTTATGATTCAAACTAAGTTAAACTTTGAAAATAATGATAAATAATTTTTTTTAGTTTAGTTTAATTGGTTCATTATCTATATTTGTTTCGTCTTTAAGTTTAATGAAAAAATATCTAATTGTTTTTAATTTTAACTTTTAAATAACGTAGAGCTATTGAGTATTTAAACAAATTTCAGTCCAAATTTAAGGAAAATTAGGATTCAACATACAACACCAATATTTCATTCCCAAGTTTATTGAAATAGCATCACTAGGACTTATTATTGCATTTAAAATATTGTCCACGTTATAATCTAAAGCTCCTATAATTGTTTTATTTTTAAAATATGTCTATGAGGATTGAAAGAGAAAAATTTATTTAAATTGTTCTTGGTCTCTAAACCATTGAATATACTATAACAATATCAAATAAAATGGAACTTGTTTAAATCTTTAATTGTTTTTGTTTTAATTCCACGTTATAAATGTGAAAAACATATAGAATTGTATTTCAAATATTGTTTAGACCAAATTTATAATATAATATTTTATATTACATTATTATTAAATAGTTTAAATATTTTATTATATAAATATTCGTAAACAACATTAAGTAAATATTTCTTTGATATACAAAACCTAAAAAAATATATCTAAGTTTTATATCTTTTTGTAAAAGAGATAAGGAAGCATGATTAAGCAATTAAACAAAATTATCTGACTATATACATAGGTGAAAAATAAAAGAGTTGAAGTGAAAAATAAAAGCAAGAAAGAGATACATAGGGCAAAAAAAATGGAGAAGCAGAGATATTATATAACATTTTACAAGTCTTAATTTTAGTGAAATACTAAGATCAATGTAAGTAAATAAACATTTTTTTTATTTTATCTATTTCTTTTATTTATTCTCACTAGTAAAAAAAGAGTTTTTTAATTCGCATATTGCGCTTCAATTTCAGAAAAAATCGAAACGTATCAAAACGCGATGACAATTTTGTGGTTTTTTCGAAATTATATGTTTTGGTTCGGTGGGAACCGATAAAGGGTATATTGTGTCAATTTAGTGAGCAATTGAGATAGAAAATCTTGTTTTTCCTCTTTAAATCAAACTTTTCACCTGATAGCTTTTTTGAGTTAGGTTTATTGTCCTGGTTTTTTGATCAACCGAAACAGAAAACTTTGTTTCCCCTCTATAAATCAGACTTTTACCTGACATCTTTTGAGAATTAGGACATATTGTTTAGGTTCTATGAAGAACTGAGGTAGTAAAGGTTGATAAAATGAATTTGGAACGTTAAGATGCAGGAGTTGTCAGCTTCTAGCAGGACATATTGTCTCGATAGTCAAAAATAATCGTTGTCGTTTCTATTTATTGTACTAATGTCTATAAGTGATTCTACAAAATTAGATGTATCTAAGCTCATCATCTTTCTTACTTATTTCTTTATTTTATAATTATTTTTATTCATTATGTTATTTAATATATATATATATATATATATATATATATATTATTTCATGTATTTACATGATATTTGTTTTTATTTTTATATATTAATGGAAATATCAATTTAAATAAATAAATGAATGACTAAATTATTCAAATCCATTCATAATAGTCATCTCAACGATTTTATCATACCAATTGAAAGATAGATAGACATAGATATGGATGTCTCGGTGTTCTTGAAATGATTAATAATTTACTGTTTTATTTTCTATATCTTCCACTACTTACACTGTTTTCGTAATAAACCTGTTTCCATTAAATATCAATGGAATATATATATATATATATATATATATATATATATATATATATATATATATATATATATATATATATATATATATATTATACTGGGAGAGATGTGTGCATACTTTTATCTTAGTTTATTCTTTTATGACCATGAATAATATAAGATATGAAAGTATTTAGAGTACTCCAACTTTTGAATCAAAGAAAAGACTCATGATGTTTTGTATCTCAACCTTTCTTTCATCATCACTTGTATGTATCCAACTTGTATTATTTTTTAATTTGTTATTTACTTTTAGAGATGAGGATAAATGAGAGATTGACATGTGTGTTCATTTTTAGATAAAAGAATAAATTTAAAAAAATTATCTTTTTAAAAAATAAACTTTCATTTTATAGTCCTAAATAAAAATTAGAAATCTATGAAGTTAAATTTTATACAGTTCTTCAATGATTATTATTTTTTTCACTTGTAACTTTACTTTTATGACTTGATTTTTAAGAAAATAATAAAATAAGACTTACTAATAATTATTATTCAAGAAAAATTATAAACAAATCATGGATATTCGTACATCAAATACCATAATATTTCATACTTACTTCATTAGTAAATGGATAATTAAATAGTCATAATTATTTATCTACAGGTATCTATTTAGTATTTATCACCAACATAATATTCATACTTACTTCATTAATAAATGGATAATTAAATAGTCATAATCATTTATCTACAGATATCTATTTAGTATTTATCACGAATTTTATCATAAATATAAAAGAATATAAATTTTTTTGTTATTCCAAACTAGTACATTTACAAAAATGACATTTTCTTGTTTGTACTTTTCATAATAATATTTAGATGAAGAAGAGAAGGAGAAGAACTATCCCGATTAATTTTTTATTTAAAAATTAATTATTCAAATTTTATTTTAAATTAAGTATAATTAATTAAATTTTATATTACATTAATTTTAACTACAAAAGTAAAATTGTAATCTTATATTTTAATTTATTAAAATATTTTTTTATTTATCACACACATCAAATCATTCACAAACTTTTATAAATTTTTCTTTCAAATCTCTTTCACTTTTACTTTTTCATCCCTTAAAACAATCTACATCGAACCTTTGTATATTTAATCAAATGTTATTCCTTTCTATTTACTTACAATGCTTAGTTCGTGTATATTCCTTTAATACTCTTTGTTAATAGAGTATAGGAAATACTCGTACAAAAAAAAAAGAATATTCCGTAATTTATTAAAATATAATTAAATTAATAATCATATTTTTTTTAAAAAAAAGGTGTTATAAAAATAATATCAACATCGCATATGTTTACTTATGTATACAATAAAGTTAATTTTTTTTTATTAAAAAAATTATCAACATGTTAAAAGTTAATTATAGGATAAATAATATCAATATGTAAACCACTAAAATATTTTATTTTACAAATCTCTTTTAAGGATTGATTACGCAAAACCTAATTTTAATTTGAAGAAGGGTAGGTGCTACAAAGGATATCTATTTAGTGATGCCAAAGTGCACTTCTAACGATATCTAGAACATTATTGAATGAGATCAATGTCGAAATTTTATTTGCTATTAAGTAGATGGTGTAGTAAATGATGCACTTGATGAGGATTTGATTTATAAGATCAAGCTTTTACTATTTTAAATGGATGGCTTATAATGATCATGAGTACTCAAATCACAAAGCAATCCACGTATTATCCTAATTAAACCTAATCAATTAAACAAAGCATGCATGCAAAAAGATTATTAGGCCAGTTTGCTTAAGAAAAAGGATAATCTGGACAGCTAATAAAGTATGTGAGAGAAAGGAAAAAAAAACAATATTGCTTTCAACAAAAAATGATAAAGAAAAAGTCAATTAGAATGTATTAATACGATAAAAGAAAAATATATATCATATATGTATATTATGATTTTATATTATTGTTTTAAAATTTATGTTTGTAATGATTTTTTATGTTAAACGATTTATGTATTTATAATTATTATTATCACACTCAATCATTAATATCACTTAAGAGTTCAAATTAATCATAGTTTAAATTTTTTTTTTTAAAGATGTCTTTTAAATACAAAATCATGGTGTATAAGATTTCAAAGTAAACAATATCTCATATGTATGATGATTAAGATGTCTGAAAACATTATAACACTCACCGTTATATCAGAAAAACATTCTATCTCTTAAATCTTTATCAAAAATAATAAAATATTTTTCTTATACCCAGGCTAAGACTAGATGTTTAATAATATATTACAAAAGGGGGTTTATATCACTAATCCAAACTTTTCTTTTTTTAATTTTGTAAAAAGATTGAAATATCTTAAATATTTTTTATATTCAGTAATTTTTTATTGCTAGAAAAATAAAAATCTTTACAATGAATGCGTTTAAAGTTTAAATTCATTTCATTAATAAAAAATTAAGAAATAATTATGATCTTGATAAGTTCATATAATTGTTATGGTGAGAATTGCGTTATATTAGTTCAATATTGTATTATAATTTATTTTAATCAGTCATATAGATTTACATATTTCTAAATCAAAGACTTATTTATAACAAGAATTACATATATGAAAGTTGGATAAAAAAAGAGAGAATAAACGTGTACACTATCTAAGGTACTTTAAAGTTTAATTTTTATAAAAAATATTAATTTTGAACATTATTATTTAATGTAATTAATCCTAATTAAATTTTAAAATTTAAATTTTGAATCACGATACACTATTAAATTAAACACGTCTTTTTAGATAAACTATATCCTTCTAAAAATCTGTCATATAGGTGACTAATGACCTAATGGCTATTCAAGTGGCTTGGAATTTTGAGGCTATTGTCTAAAGGGTCCACGTGTTGGGTCCCTAATCTTGACAAATGCTGAAAACATGTTCTTTTATCATCCCTAATCCTTAACACCACTTGTATAAGATTTTATCTTTTCATATATAAAATCATTCACCTTACAAGAAGACACTATATTTTAATTAAATTTTAAATTTTGCCCAACCGTATATATTATTTGAAATGACATTTTGATTCATTGGTTAGGTTAAGTATATAGTAAAAAAAATGTTAAGTACTTATATTTTATACCGATTGAAATTCATCAAGTATAGAAAGTGATGCGGTGATAATATTATAATAAGATAAATTTTTTTATACTGATTACCAGAACCAGTATAGAATGTGACACGATGATAAAACTGTAATAAAAGATAAATTTTTTTAATATTAAGTTGTTA
Source organism: Vigna umbellata (assembly GCF_029865625.1). Lineage (NCBI taxonomy): Eukaryota > Viridiplantae > Streptophyta > Magnoliopsida > Fabales > Fabaceae > Vigna > Vigna umbellata. Next base: position 3,263,543 of record NC_142174.1, on the reverse strand, counting down.
TAACTAGTTAATTTTTCTTGTAACTTTTAGTAGGGTTGTTAAATGATAGAGTTATGTATGTGATATGTTGTGACATTGTTGTGAGTTGACCAATTATTAATGTGTAAAAGAGGTGGAGAAGAATCTTTGTGAGAAGATAATGCTTGACCTAATAAGGGGAGCCATAAACATCCTAAAACCACTTTAAGAAAAGAGGTAGAAAAAGATAAGAGTTTTTAAAACATTACAGTGCTCATCTTTATTCTCCACCAATGTCCTTTCATTGATGTTTGGTGCTTTGTCCTTGTCGTTAAGGATAATTGGAAGCACTACAATTTAGAATACTATTTTATGCTAACCTAATATCACTTTTTTGTTTGGATTCATCTTCTTTTAGACCCTTCTGCGCATGCTTTTTCTAACTTTCCATTTCAACCCCTTTTGAAATTTTACCTTTTTATATAAATTTCCATGAACTGGATGATTAATAGATAAAACAAATCCATAAGACTTGATTAAAAATAATTAAATACGTAGGAAAAACTTAAAACTTAATTAATAATAATAATAACTAGACCAAATTATTTTATTATTAATTTCGATCGTGCCTATCATATTAACGGTTAAGAATATGCTTTTTTTGTCAGACAGTCGTCATGGGAGAATTCTAAGACAGAACTAACGGGATTTTTTAAGTAGATAAAGTTATTTCTTGATTAAGGTTAAATCAATACTTCATGTTTAGTGTTCAGAAATAGAGTTTGAGTGTGCTTAGAAAAATTATACCATTAACTTACTTGAAGTTTATATGTTATGAGTTTAGAGTTAAGAAAAATTAAGTTAATAAATTAGTTGATGATAATATTAAGTGACATAAAATGGTATATTTGATTATTTTATTTATAATAGGATACAAAATTATAATTACAAATTTTCTTAAAATACCAACAAATGAAAGGTATGCGTGCATGACGATCGTAAGAAAAACATTATGTTAAAATGTTTGTAATTTTTGTTATATTCTTATTCATTTATAACACATTTATATATCTATATATATATATATATATATATATATATATATATATATATAATTATAATTATCAGGTAAAAATATGTTCATACATAAGTATTTGGAATAATTCAACTTATATACGTCCGTAAAGATTATACAAAGAAAAATAAGGCTTGAACAAAAAAAAGAAAAAGAAATTACCTCGTAAATTCTCAACCATTCATTACATAACACAAAAAAGTTTTGTTGGATTTATAAAACATAATATTCCTATCCAACCCCAATAGGTATATTTTTTAATTTTTTTTTCAAAAATACATTTATTTGAGTTATATTTACATAATATAATTAAATATTGGTAGTTTAATACGTTATTTATTATTTTAGTACTATTTATTATAATGTTATTATGTCGATCAAGTAAATATTATTCCAATTAATGGTTCATGTTGATTTTATAAAATTTTCAAGAAATATTCACTCTTTTATAAACATATGAATATCAATTTATAAAAGATTATAACTCTTTTAGTGACTTGAGTCTCTCGTTTACAGATGAATTTTTTTTCTTTTCTCTCAATCGCAGAAAAAAAACCTTTTTTTAGAAAAAAAAATAATCAAATCACAATTAGAATCTTATCACTCGACAAGTTGATACTCATAATAAGATCACATAGAATTCTTAATCTTTAAATTTTGGATTTTCAATATCTTTTTATATTATTTATAATTTTAAAAGGAGTTGTTTTTTATGCATAACTAGCTAGTAGTGTAAACGATTGTACTAAGTTATGCAATAAGAAATTATTATTCAATCAATTTTTAAGTTAGTTATTTAAAAGTCTCCTATTCAGAATGATGATAGATAGTGGAGAAAGTTGTATTATTCAATACTACACATACACTATTAACCTTTAGAAGAAAGAAAGGGTACCAAAAACATAGTCTTGAAGAAAACTTTGGTTTGCTATAGAAGAATGGAAATTTGCTGTAAAGATTTCGGATAAGTAAAAAAAAAAAAAAAGACCTTTTCAATCATACAAAAATTGAAGTTTCCATGTTGCTTTGAAAATATATTTTAAGTTCAAAAAGGAGGGGCAAAAATAAAGGTTTTTGTAGTGTAAGAAAATTGAATTGTTTTATAGGGGTATATAATAATTTCCACTAAGGTCTAATTTGAACTATTATCCTAATTAATATATGTCACTCCACTAACTTCTTAGACTTAGTGCCCCAACAAAAGCAAAGTGGTCTACACACACCTTTTCTGTTTCATTATTTTTATATACTAAAGAGTGCCAACACTTACTTTCAAAATTAAACTATCAACTTCAGTTTTTCCTTCAAAAGGCTTCCTCTGTGGGGAATTTCTTGTTCCTTGCAATATACATAGGAAACACCATTTAACTTCAAACCTAGAAAAATTCAAACTTGCACAAATGGGTACTCTCATGCTTCTCAAGAACTTCATCCTCCTCTTTCTTCTAATCTCTGCATCATTTCTATCACCATCTTTTGCAGGTGGGTCTTTTTAGGTCTTGGTTACAGTTTTTAGTATAAAATAAATCAGGTATAAGACAGAATCTATACATAAGTTCTTCATTCACACTTATATATATCCTTTCACTCATTATGTTGGAGAGATATTGCATGCCTAGAATAAATGATTTTTTGAGTAGTGCATGTATGAACACACACATATATATAATAAAAACACTTATAATAACATGTGTATATAAACATATGAGAAGTTTAAAGCCATAAATAAGAGTGATATTGTTGAGTTCAGGTTAATTTTGATAGCTGGAAAGTTAATCTAATATATAATGTGTTTGTATCAGAGTATGGGGTTTTGATTATATATATTTACTTCATTTGCAGCTAAGTGCATGGCATGTGATTAACCGAACTTTATTCATTGAAATTTAACTTTTCATTATTATATGTTATTCTACATACTGTATATTCACACATACACATTCATGTAATATATGCAAAACTATAAGGTCTTAAAATTGTTTGATGACATTAACAGAAGTTTTACCTTGGTCTGTGCTTAATGCATCTGCAGCTAGACGATCCAAGGATATCAGGAACTTCACGAAAGATGTGAATGCAATTCAAGAGGTATGCATGCCTAACAATGTTTTGATCTCAATCTGTTTATATATCTTTTCTTATACAGTTTCTGTTCCTACCACAGTCTATAGTTTTATTAAGCATTTCTGCAATAGGTTATTCACATGTATGAATCAGTTTTCAAGAACAAAGTGTTTTACCTTTCTGATATGCTTCACCCTTCTTCAAAACCATATGATAAATTCTGATAAATATTGGTATCTTCTTGAACATCATGTTAGTTATTTACGTATCAAACAACACTGTCTATTTCTCTCACTGTGAAACCTTGTGGTTGTACCTAACAAAATGGTGCAGAATTCATGAACTACCCATATGTTACCTTCCTGTTTGAAACATGTTCTTTGTTAATTTCTATATATCTTCTTTTTCTTCTTATTTATTCAATCTTTTGTTATTTTTCTTATGTGTGTTGTGTGTGTGGAGTGTATTAGATGATAGCGAACATGGAAAATGAGAGTAATTAAACATGCATATATAATTAAACACTGGTAATATAATATTATTTTACAAAAATTATTAGTAACATTTCTCAAACACAATCTCTATTACTAGTTGAATTTTATACAAATGATCGATTTTGATGGTTTAACCACACATGCAATGATTCACTCTTTTGTAAATAATTGTAATCAATCATAAAATATTTGATAGAAAAAGTGTGTTAACCCTTTCCTTATTTTATATTATCATTTAATCATAAATTATGTGTATATAAAATTTATATGTTTGGTTATTTCTATACTAATTTTGTTATTTTTTATTATATCACTTGTTTTTTTTATAGATAATTAGAGTGAATAATTTGTGTTATTCTATGTTGTTGAACCTTAAAAATACATTGATGTTAATATATTGAAACAAAATTAATATATTTTTAAATATGAAAATACCTAAAAAGTAGAAACCAAAAATTGAGCAGAAATTCAAATTAGAATAATCATCTTGAATGTCTTTTTAATACTATAATATACTTAAAAAATAATTAAAACTAACTATTCATACTTTTGCCATTGTGATGATCAAATTGAGATTAAGAATGTATAATTTTAAAATTTTCATTTCTTGATAAGCCTCCATGTGCATGAACTTTACACTCAGCCTATGGTTTGTCACTTTGTTAGGGAACACCAAGGAAGGCACTGAATAAAGAAGAAGTAAGAAGCATCCATGAGAGGCTTCTTAGGGCTAACACAAAAGACTATGGAAGATATGATCCATCACCATCTCTTTCAAAGCCTCCTTTCAAGCTCATACCCAATTAACTTAACTCCAATCAATATTATGAGAATCTTGGAAGTTGGTGTATTGGCATAAAGTACCATAAATAATGTGTTGTTATCTTAATCATGTAACATATAGTATGCCATATAGAAAAAGAAATACGGTTGGAACCCTAGTAAGTTAGTATCATAATTATATATATAATAGATCTATTAGAAGATGCATGTGTGTTTTACATAGTTCAAGTTTTGTTGTTTGAGCTCATATATATATATATAATATACATATATATACTAGGTGTTTTCTTATGTAGATATGATGGTAAATGTGTACTTATGTGAATAAAAGTAATTAATGATATATTTGTCTACATCTTTTTGTTTCTTATCTTAAATATATAAGAGAAGAAAGTATTTGTTAAAAAAATAACAAATAATTTTTTGTTGCAAATTTTCTCCATAAACATTAATTAAGATTTTAATTGTTATATATATACACTGTGAGTTGAAGAACTTCTATAGTTAATCAATACAATAAAAAAAAAATATATTTTATTTGTATTTAAAATAAGATCTTTTATTTGTACTTAATCCGTTTAAATATTTTCAATTCAGTCTTTATTAAATTTTTGTTATCTATTAAGTGTTCAAAAAATTTATATATTTTTAATTGAGTTCCCGACATTTAATTTTTTTTTTCTTTTTAATTAGATGTTGTAGCTATAATTTTTATCTTGTTTACTTGTCTTCATAAATTAAGATAATATCGTGATTGTTATAAAATACGAATTATTTTTGTTATTTTAATTAAAAATTTGTTGAAAAACAAAGGTTTATATTTATTTCTAAAGGATTGATGGAGTGGATATAAGTGAATATAAGAGGAAAGAAATGTGATAGTGGGATTGATTAAATGAAGGGTGTGTCTGAACTTGAAGATGCAAGAAAGAAAGGATGAAGATGAGGTTGTTTGAATTATTAAGGAAAACAAAAGAGATTTTAGAGGACAGTTTCTTGTGAATGATATAATGAGTTTAATAATTTAAAAAAATATTTTAATTATTAAAATTAGAACATTATCATTTTATCCTTATCATTATTAATAAAATATAATAATATGTTGATATGAGTTTCTCCTCTATTCTCTTCACTCATACCATGATCCAGAGGAGTTCAATCTTTCAAATATGTTTATGCTGTCTGTAAATCACTTCATTCAAACCTGCTTTTCTTTCCTCCTTTACATTACATTACCTCAGACAAACATTAACTAAGCCTTAAAATAATTATTATGAAAAATTATAAATAATATATATATATATATATATATATATATATATATATATAAAGTGATGTATATACTTCTGGGGTGATGTGACATCATAGTCAACTACTCACTACAAGTAGCTATAATAGTGAGTGAGATGTGATGCATAACAATGATAAGCCTCCATGGATAGAGGCAAGTGTTAATGGAGAAGTCACCCTCATAGTCATATATACCAACCATAACATTCTTTCAATTTTCCTACTTTGATTTTCTTAGGTCTACCAATTTCATTTCAAAGACTATAGAGACAAACACTAAATTTTAATCATAAATATTAAATTATTATAAGAGTATCCAAATTTTGAAATTCTATATATATAATATCATGTGCATGATTGTAGAGTAGTTATATAGGATGACATAGTTGTCAAAATATTGATACCCTTTATATATATTGACTTTTAAGTGTAATTCAAAATTTTCATAATAAACTTGTTGGATGACAACTATTTTTTTTATTAATAATAGAAACATAAATGATTATTTAATAAGTTAAAGACTTACAATTTTATTGGTGTGTTATTTTGAGAAAATAAATAATAAAACTTAGAAATACTCAAGACAAAAATTGTAATTTTATTTATTTAATTTCTTTTATAATAGATATAATTTGTTTATGTTTCGTATAATTTTTATTATGAATTATGTATAGTTTTTTCATGTTTTGTATTTTTTAAAAGAATAAATAAATTTTCATATAATGATAAATAATTTATCAATTTTGCACTTTTATAACATAGTTGAGATGTTAAAATTTATAATGATGTTTAACATAATTTGATTTAAAAGAGAGAAATTGTCACTTACTTTTAAATATGACAATTACATAGTAAAATTCATTAGTGTAGTAGTATTAAGCATATTTCCTGAAAAAATATAGATTAATTAAGTAATGTATATTATGGTTTTTTTTTAATTATTGTAAATAAATTGATTTATTTTAAGGTTGTGAGGAAGAAAAATTCGAAAAGGTTGGGATGATTGGGATATAAATTTTTTAAAAAAGAATATTAAAGATATTATACGATTATTTTTAGTCTGTGATGAAATACAATAATTAGTATTTCTTGTTTTTATTAAAAATAAAGAACATTTCCGCTAGCTACATACACTAAGTAAATATTTATCTATACTTATGTATAAAGGGATTTTCTCTTTCAATTTTACTTTTTAAATAAGATTTTTTTTAAATTAAAATAATTATTTTTTTAGTTTTACTTTTTAAGTGATTGTTTATTTAAATTAATCCTACTCTTTTTTATTTGACTTTTTTTTTTAAATTTAACTATTTTTTAATTTATAAAACTAAAAATATTACGATAAAATTATAAAAATGATTTAATTTAATTTTATAATTATAATAATGACAACAATAAAAATAATATTTTATTACTTTTTATTATCATATGAACACATTCACTATTATCAAATATATTCACATTTTTCATTAGGATATTTTATACTTAATGAGTTAAATTCAATATGTATATTAATGTATGAATGTAATAAATTTATCTATATCTAATATTTATATTACATTTAATACGTGTAAGTTATACTACAAATAGAATAATATTAATAGAAATAATATTGAACGAGTAATATAAAAGAGAAAACAAATCCTCGTTATATTATGAAATGTTGCATATTTAAGATAATCGTTCGTTTCAAAATATTATAATTTAAAAATATAATCAATATATATATATATATATATATATATATATATATTAATTATAATTATTTTAATTTCTTTAAAAGGTTCTTTGTTAAGAAAAACTTTGTAACTTATCAGTCTACTTAAATGCTTTGGGCCAACGAAATGGGCTTCTCTTAGTTTCTTGTTAATATGTAGCCAATTATCTGAACATGGGCTCAAAGGGATGGACTTTTAGGGTTTTTTTTGGTCTATGCACTTTTGACTCCTCTAAATTTAATTTAAGAAACCAAGAGTATAATTATATATATATATATATATATATATATATATATATATATATATTACTCCTACACTTTATAAAAGTCATGAAAAACATTTTTTCCAACAAATGATACATGAGTGTCTTTTATGACACTAAAAAAAATGTTAAATTTGACCAAGATTTATTTTTCACATTATCACCGATTTTAATTTTGGGTATATACATTTTTTGTAATTACAAAAATTACTTAAAAAACAATTTCGGTAAATAGTTATAGGCGAATTTTAGTTAATTTTTTTTAAAACTGTCGAAAATAAACCTTTTGTAAGGGCCTGTAAATTTATAAAAAGGGCCATTGGGCCCTATGTGGGGCAGCTGGCCCATCTCTCTAAGTCAATCTGACTTTAGGAAAGAACTCAGCAGATTCTAATTTTCTAAGCTTCTCTCTCTAAAAAATTCAAGCCCTAACTTTCTCTGCCTTCTCTTTACCAAATTTTGAAATTTGATGGATGCATTGTCATTTAGGTGGTGATTCTGCATTCCCGGAGTCGAGAGCTTCGACTTGAACCGATCGGTTTCGCGTTCTATAGTGGGTAAGTGGTTTTGCCCTTTTCCTCCACTGTCCTTGAAATTAGGGCATGCGATTTTGCTCTTGCATGTCCCTTGTGTATTCTTCTTTTCATTCCTTGCCCTATTCTAGCTCTAAGAGTTGTTGGCTGTCACCAATGCGGTGATCTGTAGGTCCTGTTTGGTTCTCCGCTGTGTGGGGTCCTGTTTAAAGTATTCTAGCAAGCTGTACAACTCAACTTCCAGGTAAGGGGAGCTAGTTCTTCTTTTTCGATTTAGTTGTATGACGTGAATGCATGATGATTTTCAAATTGGTATGTTGTTGGAAGCATAATTTTGATTTTTGCTAACTTGAAATGCATGTATGGAAGTGTGAGTGTTATGTGAATTTGGTGATTGATGGATATGAACTGTTTGGGATGATTTTGAGTGATGAATTATGTATGTTGGAACTGCTTTGGTGTGGAAAATTTGTTGTGGTGTTGATAGGAAGGAAAATCAAGTGTCTTAGGGTCACTTTTTGGTCATTTTAGAGGAAGTGAGGTAGTGATTTTGAGCAAATGAGGTTTGTCATGTTTTTGGACTGTGGGGACAGTTTCACCCACTGTATTGTGACTTGTTTGAGTCACTAAATTGGTCAAGATAGGTGCAAAGTGGTAAGATTGGGTTTTGGGTCCCTAAGTTGGGTAAATTGGTGTTTTAGAGTTAGAAAGGAAGTGTGGTGGTCAAATTTAGAGTTAGGCATTCTTGGTGATCCTAGTCAGTTTAGATAACTTAGGTAGGTCATGTGTGACTTAGTAGGCATGTTTAAATGGTTAAAAATCAACTCCAAGTTGTAGAATTGAATTTAAACCTCTAGGTTGATAAAATTGAAGTTGTAGAACCTAAATCAATGCATAAACACTTTATAATAATGTTAGAAAGGATTAGAATTGTTTAGGTAAGTTTATTTTAGCATGAAAGTTGACTTATGGGTTGTAGAAGTTCACCAAAAGGATTAGAATTGGTAAAAGGGGGTAGAATTGCTCAATTATGCAGAAAAATCTGCATAATTCTCGCTTAGGCGCCCCTAAAGGGCGCTTGGGCGAAATTTTCTGTTGTCGTGTTTGTTTTTGATGGTTTGTGGGGTTCCGGACGTCCGTTTTGGACGTTCTTTAGTTCGTTCTGGGGGTTTTTGACCCTTCCGGAGCCATTGGTGAGGGTCTCCAAGCTGTTTGAATTACTTAAGTATTGGTAATTAAAAGTCCTAAAGAATTTTGTGTTGATAAGTGATGGTTTTGTGAAAGTATGTAATGTATGAGTTGTTTTATGACATGGTTAATGTTGTATGAGGGTGTATGGGTTTGGTATGAGACAATATAGTAAGAATGCACTTGAATGACTATGAAATTTTATGTTGATTGAATCAAAGTGGTTTATGAGGTACATTATTGATCCAAGAGGAATATCATGTGATTTAAAGTGGTCGGATTGAATATGAAATTAAGATCTCTCGGTGGGATCAGTTAGTGTATTGAATGAATGTGAGAGGCTTTCATATGGGGGGTTATCCCTAACACTCCAACGGTCTTTCATTCTCACTTAGAGAGGATTGACGCGTGTGGTGGGAGTAGTGGGAAGTCCTAGGGTAGGCGCTATCACTAAAGGTCTATTCCGCGGTAACGGACTAGCCTTGTGTATGGTCGGGTGGAACCCCTCGGCAATGGCTTTGCAAAGCAGTAGAGGCCATCACAAGTGCACAACCCGCCCCAGCTCTACATACATTCTATGTCCGGACGTGTCTAAAGTCTTAACATGATAGGATGCTTGTCTTGATGAGTTTTATGAAATAAATGCTTATGTTTATGATGACTAAGGTGTTTATGTGCGTATGGATATTCTGGGAAATGCTAGATTGATTGAAAATGAATTGTATGATTGTTTGAGACCTAGCTCACCCTTGCATTTGTATGTGTTGCATGTGTTTGCTTTCCCCCTTGCGATGATCATCCAATCCTTTGGATGTGAGCAGTAGGTGATGATGTACCTTTGGAGCAAGCTTTGGAAGTTGAGGAAGACCCAGCACCTAGTGCTTAGGATTTCTACTAGCTCTTATGTTAAATAGCTCTTCATTTTGAAAGACTTCTAGACTTCATTTTATCATGATCTGTATTTTGGAAACACTCTTTAGGTCCCATTGAATCTTTATTCAATCATGTATTTTGGAGAATTATGAACTTGTACTTAAGTTTTAAAACTTCCCAGCCAGACTTGGATAACTGTACTCCTTAATCCTATCTATTGTGTACTCTTAACTGCTTTCTATTATTATAATCGATGCATTCTACATATATACATTGCTATATATTTTGGGATGTTACACCTTTCCTATATTATATTATTTGTGTGATAAACAAAATTTATAACATTAATATATTGTTTGGTGAAAATAATGTTTTACATTGTTTTCGTAAAATGTAAAGATGAAATATGTATATAATCTCTTTAAAAACAAAATATAATTTATTTAAAAAGTTTGAGAGATGAAAAGTATGGCTTAAATGACATGGTATAAGAAAATATACGTGTATTATTTAATCACCACAATAAAAAATTGCATTCAAAATATATAAAAAAAAAGAAGTTACTTAATGGACATGTCATATTTTTCTTGTAGAATTTGATGTAGAAAGAAAAGGTAACCCATTTGAGTTGAAAATGGAGAAGTTGAAGGAAAAAAAGACAATATGAATTATGAAGTTTACACGTAGTTTTTGTAATTGATTTTGCGTGCAAAATTGAAACTTCTTTTCCCTCTCTATGTTACACGCACACAACTCGACAAAATAACAAGTTGATTCTCAAGAAAAAGGTCTCTTTCACGAGTTCTATGGTTCACAAAAGTTATATTCTATTATTTTCTATTGTGTATAAAAGAAGCTAGGTTCGTTATTTTATTAAGCATCAAGATTTGTTTTTTTTAACGAATTAGGAAAACTTTATTTTGAAAATAACTGATAAAAAATATTTATTTTAATTTTAAACAAATTGACCTAATAAAAATTCTTCTTAATTTGTTTTTTTAGAGAACTGATCAAACGGATTAAAAAATATATATTAAAAATTGTAAAACAAATATACATTGAAAATAATAAAAGAGGCGTTTTACATATTTTAATAAAAATAAGAATTTTACTTCCTTGTATACGTCAATATATTATAAATATTAATTAAATAATTTTGTTAAAAAAAATAAAAGTCACACTAAGTAAAATATAATATTATAAAAATGTTTAATGTTAAAATTATATATATATATATATATATATATATATTAATGTGAAATATTAAAAGAATTAAAACTATATAAATGTTGTAAATACCTAAATGTTAAATAATTATAGAAAAAGAAAAATAGTTATACAAAATTCGAATTTTATTACAGTTGTAGTATCTGTTAACATTTGAATAAACGTGGTGAATATCTAAATTATTAAACATTACAAGAAAATAAGTATTTGTGTAAAAAAAACAATCAAATAAAATGAAATCATGAAAGAAAGAAAAGATAAGTTAAGTTACCTATCGTACTTGAAACTCCACTTAAACATTTTTATTAAAAAGAAAAAAAAGTAAAACTATTGGAAAATACATAATAATTAAGATTAAATATGTTTTTAATATATGAATTTATACCTAAAATTGGATTTTTTTTCGAAAATCTTGAATTAATTTTATTTTATATTTTATTTATATGAGTGTTAATCCCTCCATCACCCCAAGTGTTTCTGCACCTCTTGACTATTTTCTTTTATTCCAAAAACACTCTACACATCCTCACTATTTTCTTTTATTCCAAAAATACCCTACATCTCTCCATTATCCTTAACAATCTTTCTCTTTCTCTCTCTGCATTAATGGAACATTCATATGACTTAGATTTAAACTGTGATATATTGCAAAATATAAAATTAAGAGGAAACTTCAATATTAGTCTTTCTACCACTTCCATTTTATAAACTTAAAAGTTAGATGCAAATACAAAATAATAAACATAATAATATTAATAGTAAACAATATATTATTATTATTATTATATAGTAACTTTATAATGACGAAAGAACTAAATAAATTCCAAATTTTTAACAAATAACTTTTCTTTTATATTTTAAGTATTTAATAATATTTTTATATTATTTATCTAATAAATTAAATACTTTATTCAAGTTATTTGAGTCAAACATGTCGGTAAGTTAAAACATAATATAATGTTAAAAATTATAAATATTAAATGTAAAAAAAAACACACATATATATAAATATTTTTCTAGAAATTTAGAACAAAATTTTACCATTTATTAAGTAATTTGAAGAGAAAAAAAATATTGAACAGTGAAAATAAGATTGAATCAAACTTATTTAAGGGAAAGTGTAAATAAAATTTTGCAATATATCACAAGTTTATTGAATATAGTGGGAAAATGTAGGGTATTTTTGGAATAAAAGAAAATAATGGGGAGGTGTAGAGTACTTTTGGAATAAAAGAAAATAGTGGAGAGGTGCAGGAGCACTTGGGGTGGTGGAGGGAGCAACACCTTATTTATATTCTTGCAAGCCAATGATGTTAAAGAATTGGTGATCTGACAAACAACATTAAGCATTGATTATTGAAAAATGATATTTTAACACAATTTTTTTACATATATTTGACACTAACCTTTCTTATTTTTTACTTTTTATTTTTTGAAAAACTGCAAAAGTTTACCCTTTTAAGATCATTTTACCCTTATTATGAGTGTCAAATGAGTGTCAATGTGTGTCATGGTACCCTTACTCTTAATTATTACACATGGTTGTGTGTATTGATACATGTCAATTCTTCCCTTCTCCACTTCCTCATCCTCAATTAGGGATGACAATAGAGCGAGACAAAGATGAATTTCATTATTTCATACTCATTCCTAGAAATTTTTTTTATCATCATCTTCATATCCATACCCAATAGGTATAATACTTTTATCTCATCTTCAACCCACTAGATAACGGGTATACTAGTACTTGTACTCATATCAATTATCTTAACATTTCTATCAACTAATTAATTTTTAGAAATAAAAAATAAAAAATCACAACAAACGTATCAAAGATGGTATGCGGGTGTTGGAGCTACAACGGAAGGAGCTCTCATGGCAGTAGAGGTTGAAGGAAACATGAAGACAAAGGAAAACGAAGAACAGGTAAGGAAAAAGAAATACTTTGATTACAACCTTTAATAATGTTTAGGTTTATGAGAAAAGGAAATCCCTAACTTAAATAGGGTTTCCGTAAACAAAGAAAGAAGGGAAAGGGGGAAAAGAAAACAACCCTAACTAAAAGCTAACAAATATAGTAGATTATTGATTTTAAGCAATAATCCTAACTAACCTAACAGAACAAATGGTTTCAATATCCTCCCCTCAAGCTGGATGATGTATGTTTACTAATTCAAGCTTGGAAATGATGGATTAGAAGCAAATACAGTGGGGGAACTTGGTGAAGATGTCCATTAATTGTTCATCTGAACAAATGGGAAGAAGATGCAGGAGATTGGCTTGGATCTTCTCGTGCACGACGTGGCAGTCCTGATTGATGTGTTTCGTCCTTTCATGGAAACTCTGGTTGTGAGCTATATATTTGGCGGAATTATTGTCACAATAAAGAGTAGTGAAGTCATTGTATTTCACACACGATAGCGACTAGAGCATGATATCATGCTTTAATGGAAAACTTGGAAACAATATTGTGTTTCTTAGATTTCCATGAGATGAGAGACGATCCTAAGAAGATGTAGAAACCCGTAATGGATCTTCTAATGTTAGGGCAAGTGCCTTAAGCTGAGTCACTAAAAACTTTTATCTGAATGTGGAGTCAATAGTAAAGAAAAACCCTCTAAAGAGTTGGACTCTATGTACCTAAGGACATGTTGCAAAGCCCGATAAAGATAGTTAGTGGAAGACTACATAAACTAACTTAACAAATTGATAGAAAAAATAAGTCAGGTCTAGTGTTGGTAAGATAGAACAACTTCCCTATCAATTTACGGTAAGAATTGGGATTAACCAAGTAATTCTCTATTTTATATAGAGAATTTGTCACTTAGAAAGGGAGTAGAGCATGGTTTACTTTCAATCATTATTATTTCTTCAAGAATTTCTAGAGCGTATTTCCTTTGACATAGACGAATTCCCTTCTTAGACCTGGCCACTTCAAAGCTTAGGAAGTATTTGAGTTCTCCTAGGTGCTTGATCTGAAATCTATGGTCCAAAAGAGCCTTTATGTGGTTAATTTCTAGGTTTAATCCTTTTCGACATTCCTATTTATGTACGAATGTCTTAGATGGGTCCTCGTTTTCTAAAGTGTATCAAAATGGTCCTTAATTTTGAAAATTGATATCAATTGAGTCCTTTCTGTTAAGTTGGCTGGACGGCGTTAAAAAAATTGATGAGTGGATGCTGAGATGACGAACGAACGCTCGTCCACCAGCGAACGAACGCTCGTCCATCAGCGAACGAACGCTCGTCGACCACCGAACGAACGGTCGTCCAGTGTGGAACGAACGGTCGTCCAGTGTGGAACGAACGGTCGTCCAGCAGTAAGAGGTCGACGAGCGTTCGTTCTCTGGTGGACGAGCGTTCGTTCGCTGGTGGACGAGCGTTCGTTCGCTGGTGGACGAGCGTTCGTTCGTCATCTCAGCATCCACTCATCAATTTTTTAACGCCGTCCAGCCAACTTAACGGAAAGGACTCAATTGATATCAATTTTCAAAATTAAGGACCATTTTGATACACTTTAAAAAACGAGGACCCAATTGAGACATTCGTACATAAATAGGGATGTCGAAAAGGATTAAACCTAATTTCTATGATGGAGTTTCCTGTCAAAATAATGTCATTTACATACACAAGAAGAGTTGTGGAATCTTTAGATGTTTTCTTAATGGGTATAGAATGATCAAATTTAGATTGAGTATAATTAACAGAAATAAGGAAGGATGATAGTTTGTCAAATCACTGTCTAGTAGCCTATTTCAGTCCATACAAAGACTTAATTAGTTTGCAAACCTAACCCTTTGCATGGATATTCAAACTTGGTGGTGGCTCCATATACACTTCTTCATTTAGGTCTCCATGTAGGAAAGCATTATCCACATCAAGTTGGTGTAAGAACTAATTCTTTGAGGCAGCAAGAGCAAGTAATAACTTGGTAGTAGTGAGCTTGGCAACTAGGAAAAAGTATCCAGGAAGTCTATTCCTTCTTGTTATGTATAACCTTTCACCACCAAGCGTGCCTTGTACCTTTCTATGGTGTCATCCGCTTTCTACACCCTATGAGAGTTTTTTTAGGAGGTAGTTAGGTTAAATACTAGGCATCTTTGTCCTGTAAAGCTTTTATTTCTTTTTGCATAACTTCTGCTCACTCTCAATTTGTCTTAGCTTCATTATAAGATTGAGGTTCACTTCTGGAAAATATGGCTAGGGTGTATCTTAGGTGTTTCTCACACAAAGAATTATAAGACAGAACATTAAAAATAGGATATGAAGTTTTGAAATTATGTTTGTACATAAGAATTTGGATGAGGATTGATTAACTTGATGTATGTGGTCATTTAAGCATCCAGGAGTCCTTCTGATGGAAGATGCTATAGGCGAAGATAGAGGTATAACTGAAAATGATGCTTTCAAAGGCATCTTTCAGTGAGTAAACACAACGAAAAGGAGGTATATAACCTAAACGTGAAATATGCTCTTGGTGAACACCATATATTAAGCTGGATTAGACGCTCTAGAGGCGTTTTCTAGTGTTTACGACGCAAAAGAAACAAACTTTAAATCCTAAGTGTGAGATGCAGTGTCCAATGGTGGAAAGGCATTGGAAAAAAACAATGGAAGATTGGATCTACGAGAGCTCCCATCGTAAGTGAAATAAGAGTTTAGGGAAGTGGTGTTCGGTGGTTTAGCTGACTAGGAAACGAATGAAGAATGGAGATAAAGGGGATGGATCGAGTTAGCTGAAGTGAAGTTACAAAGAGGTATTTGGATGCTTAAAGAAGGAATGGTTCGATGGTGGAAAGAAGAACTAAAAAATAGATGAAGGAAGTGAAGGAGTGACCAACGCAAATGGAAGGTGGCTAAAGTAGGATCTCTTGGATTCTCTAGCCTTGACTCTCAAGGAGGAATTGGTTTTGGAGTGCTCTCTACAGAATCACAATTCATATATCTCAAAAGTGTCTTACAATAGTGATGGAAATGGCTTTTATAACATTTTCTACGTGAAGCCTATGCCCAAAATCATATCCATCTTTCATGGATCAACTGCCACATGTCCTAGAATGTTTTACATGTTAAAAATGAAAGAAGTATTAAAAACGTGCTTAAAAAATGAGAGTTTGGCCTTTTGGACAAATAACTCGAGCAAGCCGCTGCTTTAGAAGCTCGACCAACTCAACAATGGATCCATGGCTTAGACCTAAGTCATCATCCCCTCTCTCTTGAGAATGATTTGTCCTTAAATCTGGAAGGTCACCCTTTTTATAAGGATATTTGGATTTATTGTGGACGAAGCTCCTCACAGTCTTAGGAGCAGGTAATCTTTAAATGACTTTATTTTTGTTGAGACCCACATGAATTCCTCTCGAATCAAATGCTAATATGCAATAAGCATTAAATATATTTGACATTATTTTTGTTTGTATCAATAATACATATATATATATAGAAAGATACTTTTAGAAGAAGATTTCCTCATATTGTGATTTTTGTTTTTGATGGGATTAAAAAGCCTTACTTCATAAAAAAAAATATTTGTGTCTTGAGTTAGTTGTAACCACAAGGGTAACAATAACTCAAGTTGTGGGTCCAAGTAATCACCTTTCGACTCTTGTGGATCTTTTGTGATTGTGATCCCCTTTTAGTAGTTGTTGTCGGTGTCAACATTTTTAGTAGATCTTTGACCATTGTTGTCACTCTTAACAAGGCTTTGTATTTCAACAAAGTTCTAATCAAATAGAAATTCGTTAGGAAAGACATTTTTATCTTCTCCATTGTTGTAGGTTTCCTTGTTCTTTTGTTCGTTTTTATAAGGAAAAACATTTTCATAACAGATTACATTTATGCTTATAAAAATTTCCCTAGTATTAATGTCAAACACAATATAACCTTTCACACCATTCTTGTATCCAAGAAAAACACCCATTGTGGCCTTATAATCAAGTTTATTTATGTTATTTTCTAGAGTGGAGGCAAAGCATAAGCAACCAAAGGTTTTCAAGTTTAGATAAGTAGAATGAATGTCATACATTAGGTCATAGTGAATTTTACCATTAAGAACATTGGAAGGCGACCTATTTATCAAATAAATATCATGAGAGACAACATAAGCCCAGTAAACATTAGGAACATTAGATTGGAAAAGCAGGCTACGAGTTATATTTAATATACGCTGATGTTTGCGCTCTACAACAGACTTGTGTTGAGGAGTTTCAACATAGCTATTTTGATGGTCAATACCATAGAGTTATACAAGGCAACATAGTTAAATTCAGGTCCATTGTGAAATCTAATGGTCTTAATAGTTTTATCAAACTGATTTTTAATTTTTAATTTTTATAACAAAATTTTGCATTAAATCTCTAGTTTGACTTTTATTATGCATTAAGAAGGCCCAAATATGTATGTTGTAATCATCAACCATAATAAGGAAATATTTATGACAATGGATAGAAGGTATAGAAACACGATCCCATATATCACAATGTATCAGTTCAAAACAATTAATAGATAAAGAATTAATAACAGATATCATAAATAATATCATATGGTATTTGTACATAAGGAAAACTTTTACATATATGTTCTATAGTTTTGTTTCTAGGATGACCTAGTCTATAATGCACATGTTAACATCAACATGTTCATAAGAAAAAACATATCTAGGAATGAAATCTTCATAAAAAAAATAGGAAAAGATTGTAACAAATAAAGGTCCTTGTAGACATTAGCACGTCCAATCATCTTTAAGGTAGAGTTGTCCTGTATCTGACACATCTTAGAAGAAAAGGTTAGAGTGAAATTTATGTCCTTAATTAGGCTTTGGACAGATATTAGGTTAAAAGAGAAATCAAGAATGTATAAGACATTAAATATAATAAAATCTTTTGAAACAAAATTATTGGATATTTTGACAGATATGGGTTTGATTTTATGAAAAGTGACAAAGTGTTTTTTTTTTCATGGATCACATGATTAGTGGCCTCAGTGTCTATAATCTAGGAAAGATTACCTTGTTTTTCTCTTGACGTGTTTCTTTGTATTTGACTAATACTATGTGAGGAATAATCAGTGCTTTTTATCATCTTTAGTAACTTCTGCATTTGTTTTAGGGTGAAGAAACTAAAAGCAACATTAGTGTTGGCCTGTTTGGTGAGTTTTGTTTCTGTAAAGGTAGAATCACCTTTACAAACGTTGACAGAGTTTTAGTCACTTTGTCCTCCTCTGTCTTGACTGTTGTGGTTGTCATTCTTCTTGCACCATGATGGGTAACCTTATTTGGAGTAGCATTTATCCACAATGTGATTCATCTTATGGAAATAGGAGCATTGTTTCCCATAATTAGAATTTTCTTCCTCTCTTTTCCTTGACCGTATGAGCCAACACCACACCTTTTAGACTTCCAACTTTGTTCTTGTTTCCAATGATTCTGTTTGTCAGCAGTGTTGGCCAAGATCTTTCTTTCAGCATTCTGATTAGTGATGCTGATGTCTTGTCTTTCTTGTTGCATGATGAAGTAGAAGACCTAGTTAATGTTGGGAAGGGGCTCTATTAAAAGAATTTGTGTTCTCACAGTGTTATGGGTATCATTTAGGCCTTTTATGAAATAAATAACATGTTCTATTTCTCTGTATTTGACAAAGATTTTAGACAAATCACAACTTTAGAGAACATCACAAGTACAACATGGTATGGTCTAAAAGACTCTAATTCTTCTTAAAGATTTTTCAAATCAGTAAAAAAACTAACTTAAGTTCCTTTCTCCTTGTTTAATTGAGTGAATGTATTGAAGTAAATTTGAAATCTTGAATTAGTCTCCTTTGGAGAACCCTTCTTTTAATTCATCCCACACATCTTTGGTATCTTCAACATATACGACACTTTTTACAATTTGTAAAGAAAGGGTCTTGATAATCCAAGATAGAACCATCATATTGGATCTTTCCCAAGCATCAAACAAGGTATCATTTCTTTAAGGTTTTTTAATTCTTTCATCTATGAACTTGATCATTTTCTTAGAGAGAAAGGCTCTCCTCATGTTTCTGTTCCAAGAAGAATAGTTAGTTTTATTTTAAACCTAAGAGATGAGAGTAAGACTAGATTTTCCCTAGGATATAGATAAAAGGGTTTGAGGGATTTGTTGTATGGTCCATGTGTTCCATCACACTAAGAATTAAAGAAGAAGGCTACCGGTTTAATTTAGAGATGAAATGCAACAGAAGAAGAGGTAGAATAGGTGGTGAACCTACTTTGATACCATATCAAAGATGGTATGTGGGTGTTGGTGCTGCAACGAAAGGAGCTCTCATGGCAACAGAGGTCGAAGGAAACATGAAGGTAAAGGAAAACAGAGAATAGGTAAGGAAAACAAAATACTTTGATTACAACCTTTGATAATGTTCAAGTGTGTGACAAAAAGAAATCCCAAGCTTAAATTAGGGTTTTCGTAAACAAAGAAAGAGGGGAAAGGGGGAAGAGAAAACAACCCTAACAAAAAACTAACATATCTAACATATTACTACTCCTAAGTAGTAATCCTAACTAACCTAAAAAAACAAATGGTTTCATTAAAAGGAAACATGATTTATCAAATATTCAATATTGAAAATACATATTTTCATTTCTTCAATATCGTAATTATGTACATTTCAAATTATAATACTAAATAAAATTTCATGATAACCAAAACATTTATTAATTTTGTGAACGATATTAACACATAGTCGATAATATTTAAAAATATTTTTTAAAAATTATAAATGAAAACAAATATTCAAGTTTAAAAATATTTTATTTTTTTTACTTCCTTTCTCTAAACTATAATTAAATGTCTTTTTTTACATTAAAAAAAATTATAATATGTTATTTGAATAAAATTGTACAAAGAAAAAATATTAAACTAATAATATTTAAAATATAGATCTTTTATTTTTTGAATTTCAATCTATGTTGGATGATGATAAACAAAATTCATGACAATGAAATTAAAGTATTATATTATATTAGACGAAATGTGTTTATGCAATTGCAGTGATGAAATTATACCTATTATTAAAAGTCCTACATCGACTAGTGATAAGATTAGTTGTAAGTATATATGTGGGTGTAAACCTTGCCTTACAAGCTGATTTTGTGAGGTTGGGTTAGATTTAAAATTCTCTTTTTAACATAATATCAGAGTCATTGTTTGGAGCTTATCCTAGCGAGATTTATGTTTACTGGATATATCATTCCACCCATTATCAGACCGCTATCAGACAACCAATCAATGTCTAGTCCACACTCGAGATGTATACATATCGACATGAGAGATGTGTGTTGGAAGTCTCACATTGACTAGTATATATAAGATCGGTTTAAAGTGTGTGTGTGTGTGTGTGTGTATATATATATATATATATATATATATATATATATATATATATATATATATATATTGTGTGGGTGCAAACTTTATCTTATAAGTCGATTTTTTGGAGTTTAGTTAGGCTTTAAATTCACTTCTTAACACTTGATAATGAGTTAACAGAAAATATAAAAAAAAATCTCATCAAATCATTATTTTACATGAGTTTTATCAAATATTCCAGTTCTCCCTTAAGAACTCTTAAGGGGTTCCACTAATATTTTACAAAGATTACACGAGTTTTACCTCTTCAAGTTTACAACAAGTATTTTTACCACTTCTAATTCACCTAGTTAATATGACTAGTCCGAGTTTAACCACTTCCAGTTTACAAGTACTCTAACCACTTCTGGTTTTAAGTATTCTAATCACTTTTGGTCTTAACCCTATACAACACATCTAGACAAGTGTTTTAATTCTCTTCAAAATTTACAATACAAACCGTGTTTAAGAGCAAAGGTACAAATGATAACTCTCAAAGAGAGGATATAAGCAATACAAAGAGTTTTATGATTTACTAAGAATTTTCTCTCTAATGAAATATGTTCTTTAGACGATAATTGAGCGCAACAAGCTTGAGTTCACTATTCTATTCTTCTTATATTACCCTTATCGTGCTATCATTCTTGTCTTCTCTTCAAACTTTCGTCTATATATAATTTTTCTTAAAAGATAACCGTGAGACAAGGAAGTTGATTTTAGGAGAGCAAATGACTTTTAGGTGAGAAGTCAGACTTTAGTTTGTAGGGGTCAAAGTTATATCATAGCCTTAAGCAAATTGAGCTTATACGATGTGATAGAGTAGGAGGCTTCAAGGAAAACATTCTCCGAATGTTCTTCTTTTCTTACAACGTCCTTTTCTTGGGTGTGTGATCATATGTTTCTATTTTAGTGATCTGCACATATATTAAGAAAAAAACATACAAGTATCGAAAAAATTTATCGTACTTGCATTAAATGTTTTGAGATAAAGGTTTAGACTATATTGCATGTTCAAGATATCTTATCATTTCTTATGTCATTCATAAATGCAACGTTTGACAAAACATATGGCATGTATAATCATCAGATGGTATTAATATTAAATGCATCTTTAGAGGCTATAAGGTTTAGTGGTTATTTATTAGACAATGTATTCTTTAAAACCCTTTGCTTGAGATAACACTTATATTGAATAAAAAGTTTCTTTTAACCTCACTGTTATAAAAGAAATAAACTTTTTTTTTTTAAGACATTAGCTTGTTACTCATATAATCTATTAGATGATTTCAAAGAATTTTTTTAAGAAGCGATTTATGATTTTAATTCATTACTTTAATCTAGAAAAAACTTGAATTACTTAAATTCTCTATCACGTTGTCTCACCAAACAATATTTATTTAAAACTGGAGATAAAACCACTTTCTTTATAAAGAACGGGAAATATTCATGAGTTGGAAATTAAGCATTAAAACTTACTTTTATTTAGAAAAGGCAAAATATAACTGAAAAAAAAAACTTTCCTAAATAAAGGACAGAAGATAACCAAAAAGTAGTTCAGTATAAAATAATACTATAAATAGAATGATAATTATATAATTATTATAATCATAATATAGTAATAAAATAGAGAGAGTAGACCACGTAATCACCTAACGCCGTCACATGCGACGGCAACCCTAAAAATACCGAACTCGCTGACGCAGCCATTCTAACGTCGTCAAAATAGACGGCGCCGCTCCCTTCCTATTCTTCTGCTCTTTCTCTTCGTTCTCTCCCTCTCCCTCTCTGAGAAACTCACTTTCTCTCTCTACAAACTCTGTCTCTCTCTCTTGAAATTTCATTTCAAAGAGATGCTTCTCTCTGCGCCCTTTTTCCCTTAAAGGTAACTTTCTCTCATATTCTCTCTCTATTCGAAAACATTAATTATTGTGAAATTAATATCTCATTATTAATTTATTTTTAATTAATGTATTAATTGGTGTTAGTTTTGAGTTTTGAGTGTATTTTTGTTTTTATAATGGTAATAACTTGTATTATTTATTTTTATTTTAATTACTTGCGTTAATGCAATATTGGTTGTTAGTGTTATGGGAATTTGGTGTGTTGAGTTTTGAGTGTGAATTCCGTATTTTTTGCATTGATTTCGGATCGTTCTGACTTTTTGAGTGTGTGAGAGTGAGTGTTGAGTTGTTTCTTTTTTATTTTTGGGGTGTTTGATTGGATCATATAAGGAACTCTTTTTTAATTGTGTTTAGTTGTTTCTCTTTGGTTCATCATGCTGTTTTGTGTTCTTGGGAGAGTTTTCTTTTTCAGCTGATACGAAGTTGGTAACACCAATAGTAAGGTGAGAGTGGAATGCTTCTGTTTTATTGAGTTTGTTGATGAAGTTAAGGTGGTACATAGACACACTTCTATGATATGGCTATGCTGAATGAACTCTTTTAAATGGTGTTCATTTCACGGTTTGATTTTGTTTCCTTTTGTGGTTGTTTTACAAGTTGGAGGGGATTTGACTTAAAATTTGGATGACAGTTTTGGGATGAGTTTCTATTTACAGATTTATATGATAAAGTTTGGCGGGTATAGGCTGGGGTTACACTGGAAAACTAATCTATTTCAGAAAAAAAAAAGTTATGAGATTTTTTTATCATTAAGTGAATATTTACTATTAATCTTTATCTTCTGTTATGATTTAATTTTTGGTCTGGATTTTCAATTTGGAAGAATATGTTTAACTGAAGCAAAAATGCTGGTTGAGTATGATTGTGAATTCCTTTTGTTTTCTTGTCTGATTTTCCATTCAACTGTCACATTATGGATCGTTACTATAGATTGATGGTCTGACATTTTATTATCTGTTATAGGGATAGAGTGTGTTCACCAGGCTGATGAGGGTGCCATTGGTGGTTTTGTTAATGTAAGAAGCTGTATACTGCTGTCTATTTCAGAATGGGTGCCGTTTGTTGTGTTGCTGCCAAAGACAAAACTTTACAAAGTGCATCACCCAGTGAAATCATACATCGGAATATTCGATATTCTCCAACATGGAACTTTCGGTGGGATCATCGAGGGCGTGTAGCTGGTGAAGATACTGCAGTAACTTGGTTTTCTAATGGTATTAGCAGGAATGATGGACTGGAGAATAA
Organism: Vigna umbellata; assembly: GCF_029865625.1. Classification (NCBI taxonomy): domain Eukaryota; kingdom Viridiplantae; phylum Streptophyta; class Magnoliopsida; order Fabales; family Fabaceae; genus Vigna; species Vigna umbellata. The sequence continues at coordinate 3,239,550 of NC_142174.1, read as the reverse complement.
AAATGAACTCTCGTATGCATCGGACGATGGAAGCCCGTTGCAGAATTATCAAAGGAATAGATGCCAAAAAGCCGCAGTCTCGGAAGGAACTGCTAGGAACCTGATAAATTCACCTTCAGGTAGATTTAATCAAATCAACTCCCTGGCTTCAATCATAATTCATATACCAACTGGAGTTGGATTGTTTAGAATTGGAGTTTTATCAATCATTTCATTTTCTCTCCATTTACTATTTGATGAGATAAATAAGAAACCTATTAATTAGAACTAAAATATAATCATGCAAATCAAGAGTCTATGTGGAAGATGTGAAACTATTCATTGATGTACATCATGGTTGGAAACAGAGCGATGTATTCTTACTTATGTCTTTCTCATAAGCTATCAGACACAAGAAATATTGAAAATTAGCAGAAAACATGGTTAAAATTTTAATTCAACAAACAGAGCAGATTTTGCTTTTTATTCCGGCTAACACAATAGCAAGTCTGTAGATTAACCATTTCTGACACAATGGAGCTAAAAAAAAAGAAAATTATCAGTTTGGAGTAAGATTCTGCATAGCATATATTAATGTTTGTTATACCACAATTAATTTTCACAAACCAAAAAAAAGGAAATGAAGATGGTGTCGAAAAGCACCATTTCTATAAATGTAGGAATTATTTTGGGTTAGACATGGGGTGTTGGAATGTGGCGGTTTCTGAGAGTCTTTGTTGCAAGTTAGATCATCCTTTTTCTTTTTTCAGAGACAGGTGTTGCAGGTGATGATTAGAAGAACAACGTAAACTGAAATATAAATGAGAGCAATTTAGTTTCATGTCTTGCAATTAAATTGTTAGATTTTCTTAGACATTACATGTGGATTACTCTTCCTTGTTGGCCAAAAGGAAGCGTTGCATATGACCAAGGAAGAAAAGTGTATACTTATATCTTCGTTCAAATAGCTTATTGATTTATTTTCATTGACTGTTGATGTTTGATAATCTGGCATATATGTTTGTGTCAATTGTGCACACATGGTTAAGTAATAAATCTCTGTCCAGTTCATCACAGCCTTTTTGAAATAAAAATAAAATGAAAGTTGGTTGATTTGTAGATCTGACATGTTTGTATATGTTTATCCCAGATCAAACTATTTCAAGGAATGTCTCAATAAATGTGAGCAAGCAACAGGTGAGGTTGTAATTATGAAGGAATCTGCTGTTATTTTATGTTTTCATCATAGTTTTTATCTGATTTCTTGGATACATTTCGTACTTCTGCATTACTATGCAGGCAAAGGGGTTGGCAGAATCATCAACAATATCATGTCCGTATCCCACAAAACCTCTACATTCATTGCCTTCTACTTCTTCATCAATATCTCCTCAGCCATACGATAGTCACCCATTCCCATCCAGCTCAACCACTTCAAGGTGGCCTTGCCATTCCACAGGAGAGCAAGTATCTAATCAAGTTTCTGATAGCCAAACCTTGGGATATAAGACACCTAGCAACTCTTATGTATCTGAAGAGAGGCCAGTGTTGCCTTCGTTGAGCAATGAATCTGGTATGCACTCACATGGCGGGTCTTCAGGTAATTGGTCTAGGTCTGGCTTTTCTGAGCTAACTGGCAGTTCCTTCAAAGAAAGATGGTCATTTGATAGTGAGTCATTTGGTTTTAATTGTGAAAGGCTGGTTAGATCCAGTAGTCGGTTTTCAAATTCTCCAGTTGATTTCCAAACATGTGGTGTTTGCTCAAAACTTTTAACTGAGAAGTCTTCTTTGGGCACCCAAAAGATAATTGCTAGTAATGACCTTTCTGTAGTTTCTGTCCTTATCTGTGGGCATGTTTATCATGCTGAATGTTTGGAGTGTTTGACACCTGAAGTCAACAAGTATGATCCACTTTGTCCAGTTTGCACTTTTGGTGAGAAATATACTCTTAAGTTGTCTGAAAAAGTTCTGAAAGCTGAAATGGATTTGAAGGCTAAAAATAAGAAATCAAGAAACCGAATTGTGGACAGTGATATTGACGATAATTCTGTTGTGCATGAACACTTTAGAGAAAAATGGCGTCAAGCTAGCAAAGGTCTTCGAATTGATTCTAGTTCTAGTGGGAGAAGCTCTAATGGGAAACCTTTTCTTAAGAGACATTTCACATTTGGCTCAAGGAGTTCCAAACCCATGCTAGATAATCAGTCAAGCCGGAAAAAAGGCTTCTTTTGGGCAAAATCTAGCAGGGAATAAGCTGCTTTGGGCTTGTTGAAAGGTAAGTTCCATTTTCTTCATTGTTTTGCTCTCGAATTTATGACAATAAGAATCTTCTACTTTCCCCTGTTGTAGTCGGCAGGTTATTTCCTATGTTTTCAAATCCAGATCAAACCTGCGAATCAGGTTAGGTCATCACCAAGAAACTGCATGTTCATAAACTAGGAAAAAACAAATATGATGATGGTGAACCAGTTGAACCATTTAAACTGATTACACGGTTGAAGTACTACGCCTTTTTACCCTCCATTAGAGCTTTTAAAATTGCTTTGGTTTTTAATTTAAACATGTTTAAAACTCAGACTTTGACTATTTATTTGCCCAATGGAGGGAATATGGGAGTCTGTGATGCAATGAATGAACGGTTTAACTCGAATTTATATCTAGAAGTTTTTCCCTTTCCACCCTTTATATTTTATCTGTGTTTGCATTCAATGAGAAATTTACCTTTCTTTTTAGTTATTTGATGTGCCACTAGCATGTGTTAGACTCATTTTAGTTTCATTTTCGTTATGTTAGAACAAATTTTAAATATTCTTGTCCGTGACTTTATTTATTTATATAAAAATCTTTGTGAAATTTCCCTGATTTTGTTTAAATGTATATGACATTTTTTTGTCTATGACAAAACCCAGGTTCAACCTACTTGAAACATAAAATCTTTGACATCTCTCTTTGCTTGTTATATTACGTATTTAGTTTTTGAAAACACTGCCTGGGCGTATCCAGATTTCACTGGGTTTGATTCCTTGGTATCATGCACCAGAATTTGACTTCCAAGTTAAATTTTTTGAAAAATTAAGCTCCAGAAATCTCAGCTGTTATTTTGAACGTAATTTTTCGTTTATTTCTCCTAAGCAGGTTCCGTTGTTGAACTTCTACACAGCCTCAGATAAAATGTCCGAGGAAATGGCAAGATGACATTCATCAAGCTTTGATTTATGATCTGTATACACTAATACATGATTTCTAAAGGTTTAGAAGCTGGAATTTCTCTGTAAAGAAGAAATATGAAACTGAAAAGATACATATAGGAAGACAAAGATAGTGTTTAGAAATCAATGGTTTTGCTATTTTGTACAGATTGATTAGATTATTGCATATGGATATAATTCATTCTCGGAAGATGTTCTGTTGTCCCTTGTTCTGATGATATGTAATGCAATATAAATGCCATAGGCCATTGGCAGATTCTGGTGCTGAGCTATGGTCTTCAAAGATTGTTAGGCAATAACAATTAGTTTGTATGACACAAATTCATTGTTAAATTGTGATATTTGAAGAACACTTAATCACTTCAAACATTTTATTTACCATATTTTGGTATCTATTATAGATATGCTTTCCTGTTCTTTCTTTTTTTCTCTGTAATGTTCTGTTTGGTTGCTTGATAACAATTAGTCAGGTGGTCTTACTGCTTTATTTTTTCTTCCCACATAATAATGGAAGAAATAGGGAGAAAAAGTTGACTGAGAAATTAAGTGTCAAAAGTACCAATCAATTATCATGAGGTCATTTCACAAACAATTAGTATGTCATATGTTGATTTTTCTTTCATTTCGAAGAGGAATTCATATTTCATATTTGAACTCAAACTATTTGGAGTATTTTTTTCATTTCATTGTTTTATATGGTCATATGTTACTGATCTCTTATTTGAATGTGCTAACAGATTGAATGCCTTCTGGTCATAATTATGTTCCTTGTATTAATACTATGGAAAATATAAGCATGTTTATATTTTTATGGTTTCAGCTCATCCTTTTAAGCATGTTTACAAACACACTATAAGTCAATTTATATTCTTTTTTAATATTTTTTTTTCTCTTTTCATTCTTTTAAACCAAATTGCCAATTTAGTTGAGATTATAACTTATACAGTGAAATATGACCTTCTATATTTTTTTCTATAAAATTTATTTTATTTTTTCAAATTAAGTGATTCAAACTTCTCGATTTTCTACGATTCTCACTTTCATAATTTCTTTTACTTTTCTCATTGCTTTTTATTATTAAACGGAATCAAATCATGCTTAAAAACATGATTTTATTTATTTTTAATGTTATAGTAAGGTTGTGTTTATAGTATGACTTTTTAAAATTATTTTAGATTTAGATTGAGGATAATTGAAATAATTTTTTAAAAAATAAATTCGAAGTGTAAAAGGAATTAAAACAAATTTTGGTCAACTTATAATGTATGACATTAACTTTCAATATGTCCAATTATAATGATTATGACAGTCACTTTGACATGGATAATTTTCTTTTTCTTTTTACTTATTTGAACTTGATTCTTCCACTTTTTATGAATACTAATAATTAAGTTTTTTTAGCTAATTTAGAAATATGTACTTTAGAGATATTTTCTGACACATTTTTTTAAAATTTCAAAATAATATTTTAGAAATATAGTGATGGAACCTATAGGTGCTATCTTCGCATACTTTGTATCGGAACAAACTTATTATTTTTCTTAGTGAAAAAAAAGGGTGTTAAGAACCTTAGGTCAAATCAATGGTGTTTGTTGTTAAAATGGTTTATACTTTTTTCCTTTGCAATGATGTTGGAAACAATATTAATTAATAATTAACCTTATGCAAACATGGTTGCACGCACCATGTTTCATGTTACTTGTTGACTCCACGTTGAATCACATCACCAAAAACTCTTAAAAATCCAAAAAATAATGGTACTCGTGACTCAGAAGACTTGCGTGCACGTTTCAATTAGTGGTTTTTGTTACTAATCTTGATTAACTTCCACTATTATGCCCTCATTAATAGTGACTTCACATTACTTGAAGAAGACGTTTATTAATTAATCATATCTAATACCAATTATTGGGTGACAAAAAAAGTCTTATGTTTAATCACACCAAGGTGATACGTGGTATATCTTACGTATACAATTTTAAGTCTTATTTGTTATGACTTGTCAACGTCTAATTTGATCCGGATAAATAAAATTCATCAAAAAAATAAATTAAAAAAAAAACAAAAGAATAAAAGAAATATTATTTGTTTTACTATTTGCATCTCCAAATTAAATTTTTATTTCTTAATTCAATGGCCCAAAATAATCTCACACTTTTTTACTTCCTCATCACCCAATTTCCCTTATCACACCCCACTCTCCACATCACCATCCACATCACTCTCCATATCACATTCCACATCATCTACCTTTTTCATTTACTTTTTCCACCTCATTTTCTTATTAATTTTTATATACCAACTTTTCTAATTATTCCACTTACATTTTTTAATTATATCTTCTTCATCAACATTATTTCACCTACTTTCTTCATCCATTTTTTATATTATTTCTTTCACTTATTTTGCACATTAACTTTTACTATTTACTATATTTTATTTCACCTACTTTTTATATTATTTCTTTAACTTAATTTTATTTCACCTAATCTCTCCAGTCACTTTTTATATTATTTCTTTAACTTAATTTTATTTCACCTAATCTCTCCACCAACTTTTTATATTATTTCTTTCACTTATTTTCCATATTAACTTTTACTATTTTCTATATTTTATTTCACCTACTTTCTCCAGCAACTTTTTTATATTATTTCTTTCACTTATTTTCCACATTAACTTTTACTATTTCCTTTTTATTTCACCTACTTTCTACACTAACTTCTTATATTATTTTTTCACTTATTTTCCACGTTAAATTTTACTATTTACTGTTAGCCTTATACAGAAAAGAGGTTACATTTTAAGAATATATCATATCCCATTTATTTTATTTCCTTTTCAGTTAATATTTTAAAAGCAGTTAATATTCTGAAAGTTATCCATTTTAAATAAAAAATCATTTTCAAACGTGTGGGTGTGCCATGATTCCCACAACAATCTCTTCTAACGTTATAAAAATACTCTATGATGGTTTTTTGGAGCACTACATAAAATTTCATATCAGGTCACTGAGCCTACTCTTTACTTCATATACATCACCATCGTGTTTTAAGAGCAAGGGTTCAAAAACCAGAATTTAAGCAAGCATACAACAATGGCTGGAGGTTGGTATTTCTGCTTTCGCTTTCTTTCTTATAAATCTGAATATGATTAAATGTGCTTGTTTGAGATATTTAGATTTATCGAATCTTTAGTATGAATTGTTTATATTTGGTATCAGAGCTGTTTATCCTCTGCCTTGTCCGGTTCACTCCTCTGCGTATTGTGTTTTTAGTTTTATCAATTGTTTTGAAACTGAATCGAAAGAAGAAAGTTTTCTATGAAATTTTGGTGCTAAAACCCTCACATATTATTGGGTTCGTGTTTGAATACGCCTTGTTGGAACCATGCTGGAGGTTGAAGATGATCAAAACGACATTTGTTTTTGCGTTTCATTTTGGGCATCTTTCAAAAAAAAAGATATATTCAGTTTTTATTTTTCTTCTTTATCTACTGTACACATACGCGCACTAGAGATTGAAAGGTACGCTGCTTCTAGTTTTAATTAATACAACCCAGAGTTGTCTTTTCATTCTGCGCACACTTATTGCTTTTCATACATATACATAAATATATATTATTTATTGTTTATGTTTTATATTGGATGCTTTTTTCCTGTTGCTGTTATATGCGTATAATATATATATATATATATATATATATATATATATATATATATATATATATATATATATATATATATGGTGTTATGGAGGCACTGGTATACACCCAATTAGGATTAAAGTGCACGTGGACATTATACTAATATTTAATGTTAGTATAATAATTTTTTGAATATTATATATTTATAATATGACTCTATATTTTATTTTGATTAAATATAAAACCTATAGAGAATTTAATGTTTAGTGATAAATATAATTTTTAATAATTAGAGAGTAGCCACAGTATCTTTAATTAACTAAATTATATTATAAATATCACTTTATTGAAACATTAATTGTAATTAATTATATATAATGTGATGAAATATACTCGCAGGATTTTCCTTACATTTGTATGATTAATTAGGATAAAATATTTATTATAATTCTTAATTTTTCCACAGGAATTAGGAATGTGATATAATTTAATAGTTTTATCATAAGGTTAAATGAGTCTAATTGAGTAAGACTTTAGCCCACAGGCAAGTTTTATGTTAATAGACTCATTGGTAAAGACATGTTTTGCATTGGTAAAACATGACATTTATTTTAGTCTCAAATTATGATAATGAACATGAATATTTTGAATTTGCAGTTTCTCAATCTGTGAATATTTCTGATATCAAGTGTGGTATTCCCGAGTTGAAAGGAGATAATTATAAGATTTGGAAGGAGAGAGTTCTTCTTCATTTAGGCTTGATGGACATAGACTACGCTATTAGAAAACCTGAACCACCGGGTATTACTGAGACTAGCACTCCAGATGCCATTGAACTTTATGAAAAATGGGAGAGGTTAAATCGTCTCTCCGTAACATTCATAAACACCAACATTTCCGTTGGAATCCGGGGTTCGGTTGATCGGTATGAGAATGTCAAGGATTTACTGAGGGCTATTGATGAGAAGTTTACGACATCTGATAAATCTCTTGCCAGCACTCTTATAATGCAGTTTTCATCCTTAAAGCTCACTGGAATTAAGGGAGTGCGTGATCATATCATGCGCATAAGGGACATTGTGGCTCAACTAAAAGCTTTGGAAGTTACCATGTCTGATTCTTTCCTAGTGCACTATATTTTGTGCACTTTGCCTCACCATTACGCTCCCTTTAAAATCTCTTACAACACACATAAGGACAAGTGGTCGATTAATGAATTATTGACCATGTGTGTTCAAGAAGAAGAAAGGCTATTGATTGAAGAAGGGGAGAAGGTGAACTTGACCACTTCATTTAAGAATAAGAAGAACCAAGTTAATAAGAAGGGAAAGATTCCCGCTCAGCCAGTTATTAAGAAGGAGTCCAGATGTTTCTTTTGTAAAAAGAAGGGACACATGAAGAAGGAATGTCAAAAGTTTAAGCATTGGCTTGAAAAGAAAGGTAATTTGTTTGCTTTTGTCTGTTATGAATCTAATTTGACTAGTTTTAATCATAACACATGGTAGATTGATTCTGGTTCTACAATCCATTTTTCTAATACCTTGCAGGGTATGGAAAACCTAAGGAAATCGATGGGAAGTGAGAAACACATCTATTCAGCAAGCAAGATGAGTTCACATGTTGAAGCCATTGGGACGTGCAATTTAGTTTTAAGCAGTGGTTTTGTTTTATGTTTAGAAAAGACCTTTTATGTTCCTAGTTTTAGCAAGAACTTGATTTCTATTTCACAACTTGCACCTTTGGGTTTTTCCTTTAATTTTATGGATTCTGGTTTTACTTTATTGAATAAATCCAAAGTTATTGGCTTTGGGGAATTATGCGATGGTCTTTACTTTATTAAATTGCAAAACAACGCTGCTTATAATTCTATGCATGTTTTCGCTGGGTTAAAAAGATGTGTTATGAATGAGGATTCTTCTGTTTTATGGCACCGTAGATTGGGACATATCTCTATTGAGAGAATTAAGCAATTAGTAAATGAAGGAGTACTTAGTACTTTGGATTTTACTGATTTTGAGACTTGCGTGGATTGCATTAAGGGTAAGCAAACTAACAAGTCCAAAAGAGGTGCTAAGAGGAGTTCAAGTTTACTAGAAATTATTCATACAGATATTTGTTGTCCGGATATGGACGCAAGTAGTCCAAAATACTTTATCACCTTTATAGATGATTACTCACGATACATGTATCTGTACTTACTTCGTTCTAAGGATGAAGCCTTAGATGCCTTTAAAGTTTTTAAGGTTGAAGTAGAGTTACAATGTGAAAAGAAAATTAAGATTGTGAGATCAGATAGAGGTGGAGAGTACTACGGTAGATACACAGAGAATGGACAAGCACCTGGTCTGTTTGTTAGATTTCTTCAAGAACATGGGATTGTTGCCCAATATACCATGCTTGGCTCTCCAGATCAGAATAGTGTAGCAGAAAGAAGAAATCGAACCTTGATGGATATGGTGAGAAGTATGAGGAGTAATTCAAAACTTCCTCAGTTCTTGTGGACTGAAGCACTTAAGACGGTTGTGTATATAGTAAATCGGGTCCCAACTAAGGCTGTTTTAAAAACACCTTTTGAGTTATTCAAAGGTTGGAAACCTAGTTTACGACATGTATGCGTTTGGGGATGTCCGTCTGAAGTGAGAATTTATAATCCACAAGAGAAGAAACTAGACCCAAGGACTATTAGTGGGTATTTCATTGGATATGCTGAAAAGTCCAAAGGTTATAGATTCTATTGTCCAACTCATAACACTAAGATTGTGGAATCAAGAAATGCAAAGTTTCTTGAAAATGATTTGATTAGTGGGAGTGATTTAAATCAAGACGTTGATCTTGAAAAAGATCACTATGAAGCTCAAACCTCTCAATGAAATGAAAGATTGGTAGTCATTCACGCTCCTCCAGTTCAAAAGCAAATTAGACAACCAATAATTGAAGTTCCACAAATTGCTGAGAATGATAATGTAGATCAAATTGTTGATGAGGAGCAACAAGTAAATGTTGAACAACCAGTTGAACAACAAGCTTCTCATCAAGATGTTGACACGACATTAAGAAGATCTACTAGAATCAGAAGACCAGCAGTTTCTAGTGATTATGAAGTGTATTTACAAGAATCGGATTACAACATTGAAACCGAAAATGATCCTGAAACGTTTTCACAAGCCATGAGTTCTAAAAAATCAAACCTATGGTATGATGCCATGAAAGACGAGATGGATTCTATGGCATCCAACAAAGTCTGGGATCTCGTTCAGTTGCCTGATGGTGTAAAATCCATTGGATGTAGATGGGTCTTTAAAACCAAGAAAGACTCAAAAGGAAACATTGAGAGACATAAGGCAAGACTTGTTGCCAAAGGATTCACTCAAAGAGAAGGAATTGACTACACAGAGACCTTTTCTCCTGTATCTAAGAAAGATTCCTTCCGAGTAATTATGGCATTAGTAGCTCATTTTGATTTTGAGTTACATCAAATGGATGTGAAAACAGCATTCCTTAATGATGATCTAGTCTTTTGTAAATCGTTCAGTCGGGGTTTGCTGAGGTAGTCCAGTTTTAGTTTTCTTGTTCTTTCTGTAAGGCCGTTCGGTCATAAACATACTCCTTTTTAATGTAAGACTGATCTGTAATATTATTTAATGTGATTATTCTATTATATAGTTTTATACTGTATTTTTAAGATGTTACATAATTGTTGTGTAATTTCTTTTAAATATGTAGTTTGAGGATAAAGGGTTTGAGGATAACAGATTTGAAGATACCATATTTGAGGATGAAGGGCATGTAAAGAAGAAGGATAGAACAAAAGAGAAGTTTGTATCAGAAAAAGGTGAAGGGGAAAAACATCACTAAAAGAAAAGTTATTAGAAGAAGAAAAGGAAGAAGAGAAGAAAGAGCGTTCGGACATGAAAACATTACCAGAAGAGAAAGAAGAAGAGAAAAACTTGTAGAATTAGTAATGGTAACATTGATGAACACATAAGCACAATAAAAGGGATAATAGAAATTATCAAAGAAAGATTGCCAGGTCAGGGCAACCACTAAGCTTCACCAATCACTATATATATTCATCAACTTATTAAGCTTTTTTAATGTTTAGAATGTATGTTTCTGATTGAGTTTTGCTTCACATAAGCTCATATATATATTAATAAGAGAAAAATATGTTATTTCTCACAAACATCTTTTAATATCATCTTTGTACACAGACCTTTAATAATTTCTTTTAGATATTCAAAGATATCGAACTTGAACTTGAATTTGTGTTGATTTTATTTAAAATTGTTTATTTAAATAAAATATTTCAGTTATGATTAAGTATAAAGAAAATTTAAATATTAAATGATTATTAAAAACTTAGAAAATATTAAAATTTATTATTTTTTATAATTAATCTTTGTCGATGTTATTTTAATTAATATTTACAATTTTTCTTTTATTTACGTTGATGGATGTAAATTTTAACTGATCTTTAGCACATTTTGTCATTAGCTATAATTAAGATTGTTTTTATGATGTTGATATTACATATATTTTTTGTCAATTTTCTTATAAATGGGGAGATTTTTTCCATTGATCTCGATAAGAAAAGTAATCTAAATTAATGTTGGCTAAAAAAATTATTTAAAATTAAAAAAAAATAATACATTATTAACAAAAAGTTAACCATAAAAGACATTAAGTGAAAACAATTTGATTCACATCTATAAAGAAAATATCTCTCTTATAGTACTCGACCAAACTTTAATTAATATTAACAATAAATTATAGTAGTTTAAAATTTTATTTTAACAACTTAAATAATAAAATAATTCTTACTAATGTCAACGACAACAAAAATAGATTCAACCTTGCGGCGATTTGACAATGTCTTGGTTTTAGTTAAGTTAATGATATTTTAGGTTTAAACCCTTCGTTGGTCCTTAAGTTTGTATGAAAATCTCAGTTGGGTCCTCAAGTTTTTTTCTGTCTCAATTGGGTCATATTTTTTGTAAAAGTGAGCACATTTTGCCATAACCGTTAAGTGTTGTGAAACGGCGTTAAAATGGTGTGAGCTGGAGCACAGAGAATGTGGTGATGTGTTTAGGGTTTCTTACGTGGACTGTTTTGTTTAAAATAATAGTGGTGATGTGGCATAACCCTTTGGCTCTCCTCTGTTCATCCTCAGCAGAAGTTGTGTCATTGTCACAGTTATCAAAATCAAAACTTCTCTTAGAGCCCGAGTACTTCCTACAAGAGCTACTTCTGCTGAGCCTCCCACACTGGATCAGAATTGCATCCACCTCCTCTTTAGTGCAGCTTGAAGTCCTCACTCCCACACCAATGTTCGGAGTGGAAGGCGCAATCTTGATATTAGCGATAGATTCTTCATTGGTGGAAGCCCCATCACCTTTTTGTGGTGCTGGTGACTGAGCAATGAAAGGTAGGGATTTGGAGGCTGTTGTTCTTTCCCTGTCATCGTGGCTCTTCCTGTGTTTGATGATGAATACCTCTTTCCTGACTTCACCTTCATGTTGTGGTGGTGATTCTGGGTCTTGTTTCTCTTGCAGTGTGTTCTTCTTGAGAAAGAAAAGGGAAAAAAATTCAAATTTTGGGTTTAGGGTTTATACTGTTAGTATTAGCTTTAACAACAGGGGAGAAAGAAAAGGGAAAAAAAATCAAATTTTGGGTGACCCAGATGACCGATATAGTAGCCTTGTTGATATGATAAACAATATTTGGGTTTAATTTATGCGTTATATGTTGTGAGGTTCTGGGTTTTGTAAAGTATGAATTTGTACTATTAAAGTTACAGTTATTTTTATTTCTCATGTATTTTGTCAACGGCTTTAGCAAAATTGTCTGGGTTCTCACTTGTAATTTGGAATTTGTAGTCTGACCAGCTGGAAACCCGTTTGAAAGCTATGAACTTGGTTGGCGATATAATTTCTGTTCCTGGATCTTCCATTTCTGAAGCATTTCAGCCCATATTTTCAGAATTTTTGAAGAGGTTGACTGATAGAGTTGTTGATGTCCGCTTGTCTGTCCTTCAATTTGTTAACTTTTTTCTGAAATAACTAAATAATTTGCAAAAAAAATTGGATCTTGGGTGCAGATGCCAGATGGGTATCTCCAAGGTAACATGTTGTGTTTGTCTTTCTCTCTCTCAGGATTCAAATTCGCATGATAACGGCTAAATTTGTTTGACTAAAGAAACACTGTAAAGGGTTATGCCACGTTACCACTGTTATTTTAAACAAAACAGTCCACGTAAGAAACCCTAAACATATCACCACATTCTCTGTGCTCCAGCTCACACCATTTTAACGCCGTTTCACAACACTTAACGGTTATGGCAAAATGTGCTCACTTTTACAAAAATTATGACCCAATTGAGACAGAAAAAAACTTGAGGACCCAACTGAGATTTTCATACAAACTTGAGGACCAACGAAGGGTTTAAACCGATATTTTAAATCAAAATCAAACTTTAAGAAAATATGAAGGGTAATGAATTGATAATACAAAAAATTTCAAATTATTATTTTTTTAGTGAAATTTCAAATTTATTAATTTTAAATTATCAAGTTATTTTAATAAAATTCTAAAATTTTAGTTTATTTTCAAATTCATTATCCAGAAAATATATTTTATTATAAAATGTAAAAACATAATTATTCTGTTATAGTTTTTTATTCAACATACAGTAGAGTAGAGAGATAATTTGTCATAAAAACCTAAAAAATTTATTTTATTAAAATTTTATTCAGCACACACTAACACGAAAAAAAAAACGTGTATGACGTGATAGTAAAATGTTTTAATTTTAATGTATTTCAATTGAAAACTTTATACAATCAGAAATTGAGATTGTTACTATTTTTAGTTGATTTAAAAGTTAATAATATATATTATCAACAACAAAAAGGGGGGAAAATCTAGAACAAAACATCCAAAATTATTTTTCTCTTTGTTTTTACTTCGTGTAATTTGTTCTACAAATATATTAAATAGTTTTAGCCATAATATAAAAAAATGTATATGGATTTGGAGTGTAGTACTTTTTAAAATCAAAGGTATGACAAAATTACGATATATATATATATATATAATTGTAGGTGTATGATTTAAAAATAAATATTAAATAACTTAACCATCTAATTATATATGAGTTGTACATTCTAATAATTTATCTCAAACTTTTTAAATTGAGAGAGCTTTCTTCGGAATATAATTGCTGTGGTTTTTAGAAGTGCTTATTTTAGTGTTCTTGAATGTTAAAAAATGATCAAAAATTTAAAAAAAAAAAATCTCACACAAGTTGACTTTGTTTAATGTTTATAATTTTAGTCAAAGCTCTTTTCGTGGTCAAGAACACAATTCATTCATTTACATGCATGCTTGACATGTTCTCTACGTGCACTCACATAGTGTATGGTTTATTCATGAAAGAAAAAAAAAATTATATATATATACACTAAATATTAATCAAATACATAATAAATAAACTATACTTTACTTAAAAAAGTATGTACTTCTTTTTTACAATCTTGGTTATTTTAAAATGTCTAAATTATTTGAAATTTAATATAAAATTATAAAAACAATATCAAATTTCTAAGTCATATATATATATATATATATATATATTAAACAATTTTTACACATACTTTTTATTTATCATTTTATTTTTTAAATTTTTTTCTTTACAAATACGAAAGTTTAATTATTAAAATATGTCTAAAATGTGAGTTGGTAACTGTTAAAATAATGAATGTGAATGATAGAAAGAAAAAACATTTTCCTAAAATGTAAATCAAATTGTTAAAACACAACCGTGATGATCAACGAATTAACTTTTTATAAGCATGTATACAGGGTGTTGGTCGGTTTAACTTAGCCGAGCAGAGACAGTAAAAACAGGGTTTGGTTATGTTATTGTTACTGTTACTGCAGTTGCTGATATACTGCTATGGCAAATGAGAGCAGAGAATCTACGGCATTCAGAATCCGAGAATGCTGAAAAAATTGAGTGAGTTTGACATGTTCAAAGAAACAAAAATAGAAGATTCTAAAGATAGGAAAGAGAAACATGCAATGCACCAGAATAGAGAAAAGCAGAATGCAGGCTCCACATTGTTTGGCTAATTATTGGGAGCAGAGGTGATCCCTTCGTTTTGTTTCGTGCAAAGATTGAAACCGTTAGAGAGAGGAAAATCCCTTATAGGGAATCGAGAAGACCCCATTTCAGGCTTCTTTATTGTTGTTATTGTTCATTCTAAATTGAAAAAAATCCTCATCCTCATCCTCAACCCCAGGAGGTATGGGGAAGATAGAAAAAACAATAATGGCTTTCATACAACCTTTTCTATCACCCTTCAGCTCATCATCTCTGATGGCTACCCTCCTGGTCCTCATCACCCTTCTCTTTTCCTTTTCCTCTCCTTCGTTGGCCTTGTCTCCCTCAGAAATCTTCCAACCAAAAGACAATTTCTTGATCGATTGTGGAGCAGACAGTGTTTCCACCCTCCCTGATGGACGACATTTCAAAACAGACCCTCAAGCTACTTCTTTCTTGAAAGCCAATGATGAGTACAAAGTCAATGCAGAAGATGCAAATTTTTCTTCACCTATATACAAGAGTGCAAGGATCTTCATCCAGGAAGCTATATACTCCTTCCATTTGGTCCAGCCAGGTTTTCACTGGGTTCGCCTTCATTTCTACCCCGTCAAGAACAGTGTCTTTGATCTCCAGAAGGCCACTTTCTCTGTCTACACCGATACCTACGTGCTTCTCCACAGTTTCAATGTCAACAACACTGACAAGCCAATCCTCAAGGAGTACCTCATCAATGCAACTGAGCCTCAGTTCTCCATTTCCTTCATCCCCTTGAAGAACTCAGCCGCATTCATCAATGCCATTGAGGTTGTTTCCGCTCCTGATGAACTTATCTTCGACACCGCCACCAGCCTTTTCCCTGTTGAGGAGTTCTCCGGCATCACATCCTATGGCTTGCAGCCTGTTTTCAGGGTCAACAATGGAGGGCCTCTCATCACCTCATCGAATGATACCCTTGGGAGGACTTGGGATCCTGATGAGAGTTTCCTCACAAACAAGAACTTGGCCAAGAGTGTCTCGGTGGCTACCAATGTGGTTAAATTCCCCCAACACAATCCTGCAATCTCCTCTCTGACAGCTCCACAAACTGTGTATGCTTCTGCCACTGAGATGGCTGATGCTGGTGTTAACCAGCCAAATTTCAACGTCTCGTGGAAATTTGATGTGGACACTTCTTTTAGCTACCTTGTTAGGCTTCACTTCTGTGATATTGTTAGCAAAGGGCTCAATCAACTCTACTTTAATGTGTATGTTAATGGGAAAATGGCAATCTCTAACTTTGATTTGTCAGCCACCACGGGTGCCTTGTCAACCCCATATTACAAGGACATTGTGGTGAATGCAACATTGATGACCGAGGGACTATCAATTCAGGTTGGTCCAACCTCTGGTGGTAGTGCAAGTGCCAATGCCCTTGTGAACGGCATAGAGGTCATGAAGATGAGCAACACTGTGAACAGTTTGGATGGAGAATTTGGGGTTGATGGAAGAAGTGTTAGTGGTTCTAGCCGCGGCACGGTGGCTGCAGTTGGATTTGCCATGATGTTTGGAGCCTTCGTCGGGCTCGGAGCTATGGTGATCAAGTGGCACAAGAGGCCTCAAGACTGGCAGAAGAGGAACAGCTTCTCTTCATGGTTGCTGCCTCTGCATGCTGGTGACACAAGCTTCATGAGCAGCAAGAACTCTATGGGAAAGAGCAACTTTTTCTCCTCATCAATGGGACTAGGCCGGTACTTCTCCTTCGCTGAACTTCAGGAAGCAACCAAGAACTTTGACTCAAAGAACATCATTGGTGTTGGTGGATTTGGCAATGTGTATTTGGGTGTGATAGATGAGGGGACTCAAGTGGCAGTCAAGAGAGGAAACCCTCAATCAGAGCAAGGCATCAACGAATTCCAGACAGAAATCCAAATGTTGTCGAAGCTCAGGCACAGGCACTTGGTGTCCTTGATTGGATACTGTGATGAGAATGATGAGATGATCCTGGTTTATGAGTACATGCCCAATGGACACTTCAGAGACCATCTTTATGGAAAGAACATGCCTCCTCTCTCATGGAAGCAAAGGCTAGAGATCTGCATCGGTTCAGCTCGTGGCCTTCACTACCTTCACACAGGCACAGCTCAAGGCATCATTCACCGTGATGTCAAGACCACCAACATCTTGCTTGATGAGAATTTGACAGCCAAGGTTTCTGATTTTGGACTTTCCAAGGATGCACCAATGGGGCAGGGACATGTTAGCACTGCAGTGAAGGGTAGCTTTGGTTATCTTGACCCTGAGTACTTCAGAAGACAGCAACTCACAGAAAAATCTGATGTCTACTCCTTTGGGGTGGTTCTGCTTGAGGCACTGTGTGCAAGGCCAGCCATCAACCCTCAGTTGCCCCGTGAACAAGTAAACTTGGCCGATTGGGCGATGCAGTGGAAGAGAAAGGGCTTGCTTGACAAGATCATAGACCCTCAACTGATTGGATCAATCAATCCTGAATCTATGAAGAAGTTTGCTGAGGCTGCTGAGAAGTGTTTGGCTGATCATGGAGTGGATAGGCCTTCAATGGGAGATGTTTTGTGGAACTTGGAGTATGCTTTGCAGCTTCAAGAGGCATTCACACAAGGAAAGCCTGAGGAGGCTCCTACTTCACCTCTCCCACAAGCACCTGCCACTCCTACTGATGACACTCCGACCCAGCCGCCGGCGCCAGCAGCACCAGCAGCACCGGCGGCGGCAGTGCCACGTGCAGAAGTGAATAATGCTACACCAGAAGTGCATTCTATTGATGACCATTCTGGAACTGCAATGTTTGCTCAGTTTAACAATCTCAATGGCAGGTGAAAGGCTAATTTTTTCATGAATGGAACCTCCAACTGGACTGCCACTCATCTCTAGGAGACGTTATAGTAACTTCGTGAAGACTTGGACCAAAAAATTCCTGTGTAATTGTGTGTTGTTTCTCGAGTAGGTTCTCTTGTCCTCTTGTATTGTGTGTGGGGTATTATTTTGCATGACAGCAAAAGAGTGTATCAGATGTGTAATGTGATTAACTTGTTGGCTTGTGAGAACACATGCATTCTGCAGTACCATTAATCATGTATGGTATTATATAAATGAATTGTTGTATATTGATATGTAACTTGTAGGGGAGGTAATTGTAGAAGCATGTTCAAAGAAACTGGCTACTGCGGGTAGTGAAGTTGACTTGAAATTTTTGTGTAATGGACCAATTTTCCAGGAGAGTTTCTGAGTCATTTTACAAAAATTTCTCATTTGGCCATATCAGATTTTATTACGATATATATGTTCCCTTTTAAAGGTATATCTTTCCATCTATTTGTCATTTTCTCTTAATTTCAAAAAATAGTTATCTTGACTGAGATAGGAGATGTAATGGCACAACATAAATATCAAACCAGTGCCTAAAAACTCTTCTTTTACACAGGTACTGATACAAACAGTATCATCCCTTAAACTATTTTCTATCAGAAAATTAAACATGTAAATTATAGGAAAAAGACAGCATAGCTGAATCTGGTGATAAAAGTAGAACAACCTCCTTTTTCTACCTTGTAGTTATCAGCTCTATGTATATTTAATATTCAACACATTTAGCTTCAACAAGATATCTTTTCTCAACAAAATATTCCAATATTGAATTCGATCAGGCATAGCATACCACAAATTCTACTACAATGTTGCAGATGCTAAATGCTCCTCTTTGTTTCAAACTAATTCTAATATCTGATCCACAGTAGATTTTGATTCAAAACAGGAAGACCATAAGACAACCATTGTAAATTAATTGTCACTGTCAAAATTATGGTGTCATGTCTAAGAAGAAATGACAATTATTTTATCTAGTTTTGTTTGTAAATTAAAGAGCAGAACCAATAATTGTTCCATCTATCTTCATCCGAGGTCCATCACTTCGTTTTGGTTACATTACTGTGTTGCTCCACATGCTTTCTGAGAAATTAAATAGTTCACTATAGTTTAAATCTGACAAGATTTTAGTGTTCTCACATTAATAATTGAAGACAACTCTGCAATCATCTAATCATTGTAAAAGCAAACAAATTTATCATAAATGATGGTCTGCGATTGAATGACAGGATAAAAGTAGTTTGCATCGTCAATGTATAACCTTTTTCTTATCTTATAATTCAATCTTTTGAAGTTTTAAAACAATTCCATTCGGGTCCCTGAGACCCCACTTATGATTTCTTTCTCAGGAATCCAATTAAAATTTTAAAAATAAAATTATTAGAGTCTATCAAAAAATTTAACCCAAATGAGATGTATTGGAATCTTACCAAAAGAAGCATGCAAGTACTGAGTGGTTGTTAGCAAAGTACTAAAATAAGGATTTCTAAGATAGGAGCGCATAATAGCTTTACTAAATTTCCCTACCGTAAATGGTAGCATATTGAATGATTGAAAGAAAATGATAGGTGCGGATTTCAGGGGTTCAAAACACAATCCATATTTTTAGGACCAAATACTATGTCATTTTATGTTTGGCTGGAAGTGGTCTCACTCAATAGAGTAAAAATTTGACAAGATATTCCCAACTTGGGTTCAATTTTCCAGACAAGAGGATTCAATTTCGCCTGTGCATCAATCTTCAAGGGAGACACCTTTCTTAACAATGACGTATTCATCTGGTTAATTAATGATACGTTTAGAATATCTTATTTACAACTTGTGTAAGTAACTGAGAGCTTATATTTTTAACTTGTTTCAATAAATTCTTCAAAAACAGCTTATGGATACAAATATTATTGATATGAAAATAGTTTTTCTTCAGTTTTAAAAAACCAATCATTCAGTGGTAAGCACTGACTTAATTTACCCAAACATAAAGATCAAGTAAAGAATTACAATTCTGACACATGGTAACTGCTCAAACTTTCTGACAATCCATGCAGAAGGGTACTCATTGCATCAAATATCATTTTGGTTAGTGTGAAAGTGAGAAACATTTTGGTAAAGCATTATACCTTCTTGCCGTATCAAATTTTCAATACATTCTGCAATATAAAAAGAAACAACATTTTTTTATTGCTTCTACTGTGGAGTGAACGACCTCGCCATGCATCGCATTAGTCACATTCCCACTTCATAATTTGCTCTTCTTTGCATCATATTATGTAATTGCTACCTTAGTTCAACATTTGGATGCACACGTTTGATGTGTCACACCAACATTAGACATAGCCTCATATTTCCCACTTTATTATCTGTATCAGAATTGTAATGAATCTTATGCACATGGCATCATTAAGCAATTAGAGACTTCCATTCTCAAACAAAAGCTCTCCCTTAGGCTTAAGAAACGATGACAAATTCAACAGATAAAAGACAAATCACATTTCAAATCTAGAATATAGTATACATGACAATAATTGAATAGCTAATCAGTTTGCAAAACTGTTGATCATCACTAATGTCATGTGTGAGAGAGTTAATTTATGAGGTCAATGATCCTCTCTGTCAGGCGTCAGGGAGAATAATACATGTTGCGGCTACTGAGAAAGCACAAGGGAGAAAAACAGTATCTATGTCAAGCAAAAGACTAATAGCAACATTCCTAACAACTATTATGGCCAAAAGAATCGCCAAACCTCCCTATAAATACAAAATTAGGATGCAAGAATTCATGCTGATTTTAGTCCATGAATTGACTATGAGAATCTTCTCTTTTTAAAGCTGTCTAAATCACCATCAAGCATGACAAGATCGTCTTCGTCATCAATTACTTCCAACTGCTTTTGATGTTTTGCTTCAGTGGCACTTGAAATGTCAGTCTCATCTGGAAGCTTTCGCTTCTTCAAGGTTGAAACTATAGTTATTTCTTCATCCTTTTCAGATTCCACAGCTGTTACTACTGCATCTGAGGTGCTTGCACCATTGCCAACAGATTTGTCTTTATTTTCTGTTGCTGACACTGGTTGAGTCCATCCTGAGAGAACCATCCCATCAGGTTCTTTTTCTTCATCAAACTCCTCTCTGAAAATCACTCAGGAAAGAAATTACTTTAAAACAAGCAGAAAAGATAGAAGGATTCGTGGAGATGGGAACAAATACTATTCTCGCAGAACAAAAAACCAGGGTCAAATAAAAACCTGTGTTTGATGTTAATACTGCAAACAAATTCCTGTTGCATATCCTCCACCGTAAGCATTGTTCCACCAGTTACTGGAGAAGGAAGCTCAGCCAGGACCTGAAAGTGATAGGAAACAGGCTTTGAAACAATCACGATCATATATTTTTCCAAATCAAAGACAACAAATATACCTTTTCAAGGTTAGCCTCATAAATGGCAATCATGTCGTCCTCAACATCACCAGCTTCATAAAGGAGGTTTGAAGCACACATAATAAGAGGAAGGTTCATCCCTAGTTTTGCCTTAACAATTTTTTCGACAAAGTCTTTCAACTTTGAACGGTTGGTGTTTATTTCAAGGGATAAAGGTGTCTGCTTTGCACATAAAAATTTATTGAGTGAGCATGTTTTTAACAATGACTACAGGCATAATACATAACAAAGGGAGATTCAGCAAACCTCAGAACAAACATAACAAGACTTGTTAGGTTCAAATGGCTCCACTGGCATAAGCAGCATGTTTCTTGACGGATGTTCCAGACAATATGTCATTCTGAGACGTCCAGAAAAGATTAGAAAAAACATTAAAAACAGTAAAGTTGAATTGTAAACTACAAAGTAGTACATTAATCAAGAATTACTTAGAGAAGCAATGAGCACCAAGGAAAGAACAGGAAGGATAAGACAACCTTCAAACAGAATCTACAATAAATAAAAGATATAAGATACAGAAAAATGAGGTCAGGACAAAAACGCTCAGCAATATAGGGACAAAATTTCCCCTAAAGATCCATGCATTTTGCTCGCATGAAAAAAGACACAAAAAGTACTGTCTGTACCCTCTTAAGTCATGATTAAGGGGACTTTTTTTTAGCCTTTTCTGCAGAAAAATGCTTTCTCAACTATAACCAATGGTTTATAAATTTATAGTAATTATGTATTTAAAAAAATGAAAAAACCTAGTAAAGAAACCAGTATCACTTTTCTCAAACAAAGACACAAAACTAACTTTCTTTTAAACCTTTAAACAACCAAACAAGCCCCAAGCAATCTTATAAAATCAGAATGTTATTCAGTTACGATAAACTATACTGATTTAATATTTAACGAACTATAATGATAGTTATCAAGCATTCAAAATGAAATATGGGTGTAAGCTCTACAACCTAGCACCAGCAACATGATTATCCATTGCACTGTAAAAAAATTGTCAATAGCCAGTAGGTAGCATTTTGTGCCAAGGTAGTTTTTGCTTAAAATGACGTTTCACAATGTTTCCTCAAACCCAGACATTAAGGTAACAAAGCCACTTTCACATCACTACAAATAATTTAAAACAGAATACACAGGAAGTGGAATCACATCATACCTACAACTTTCAATGTCATTTTGCAGCACCTTGATTGCTTCAATGACAATCAACCCAGCAATAACAGCATTTGTAGTCGCAACAGCATGCACAATATTACCAGCAATACCTTTAGCTTCAAAAAGGCTGTGCAGAGGGATGCCAAAGGAAGCAGCCCGTATGTTTGCAGCTGCAGTAACAAATTCAACAGCCAACTGATCATCTTTATCAAATCCTAGATTGCCAATCTCCTGCTCAAAGATGAATTTAAAAATAAAAACAAAGTTGTATCAGACATAAAGATAATATTAAAATATAATAAGTCCAAATAAGTATCGCAAAAGACCTTTTCCCTTTTTGTAAAAAATAGCCGCAATGCTTCAAGAAATATTTTCGAGTTTTCTTTGAGACTCCAAATATCCTGTGGATTCTTCATACCCAAAGATGTCATGGCAGATACTGATAATTCATCATCACACGCATTATTTTTCTCCAAATTTCCATTTTGTTGAGCCAGTTCATCAGACAGAACATCCTTGCTGTATATAGGCTTTGGTCTATTACGATTTTTCCATGTCTCATCATTAGACAAGGCTAATTCAATGTTATACCCAAATACATGGTCGAAAATTTTCCTTCCATATTGATCAATGTCTTCATCTTTCCTACGTTCAAATACATCCTCTACATTTTCTGAAGAGCTAGCACCATCACTAGATCGAACATTCAAGTCATTTCCCTGATTCTTATCCCCAAATAACTTGGCAAAAAGTAGGTCCTTTGCCCACACAACACAGTGAACAAACTGCCATAAATAATGGGAGATAAAAGCTTAGAACTCAATAGACAGAAATTTGAAGCAAACATCAAAATTCATACTTATTTTGCAAACAGGAAAGGCAAAAGCTTGAGTTTAAAAAATTTATCTATTTTCCTAAATATAACTAATATGACAGCCTTCAATAATGCTAAAAGGTATTTATCAAGTACCATCCTTCAAGATTCAACAATGCAACATAAATATCCCATTAATTGAAAATCCAAATAATCGTGAACAACCTAAAATTTCTATGAATTACCCCGGCTCTATAGTTTTATATTTTCTATGTCCCAAGATACAAAAGACGTGACTAACCAAACACAATCAATATATGACCAGTAATATGACCTAAAACATTGTAAACAGTCATAGACTACATGTTTGAAGGCCTATAACTCAATATAACTTTAATGGACAATCTCACCAGTGTAACCCTAATGAAAAATGACAATAAACCATACCTTTGATGGGGTACTTGTGATAGTACAGACAGGATATGTCTTGGGTGCTGGTTTAGGCTGACACTCATAGCACTCTGTTCTTCCCTTGACATGTATAGTTACCTACTTTCAATTAAAACTAAATCATAAATTTGATTGAGAAACAGCAACTTGATATATTGCAGTAATTAACAACACAATCGCATTAAATTGACATCATGTAAAAGTTGGCAATACAGAATGTCAGATACATGTTTCCATGAAAGTCCTTAGACAGATGGGGTAACAAAATTAGCAAAAGAAACGGCAAGTATTAAATATCAAACCTAAAACTTCACACACAATTATAAATTACAAATTTTAAGAATTGAAATAGAGGACGAACCTTTTACTGGATAATCTCATGACAGAAATTAAAGATCTAACGGTATCTACATGTTGAAACATAAAAGCATGCACATAAAACATGTTTTCCCATAAGAAATTAGCTTACCTAGGAACACTGTTGATAGTCCCTAATAATAACCCATTTTCATAAGTCAGATAATCGATAATTTAAAAGAAAAAAAAAAAAAAAATATATATATATATATATACACACACACACACACACACATAGATACACTTATACAAAAATAACTATCAAACACAAAAAATTACCACTTGTAATCTACTAAGTAATGCTAAAAGAGCATCCAACTTAAAATGGATATCACTTACTCAACCAATAAATGCAATTAAATTACCTGTCCAAGGAACCCAGTAGTTCCACTTTCAACCAATGGAACATTAGCTGCCAGGCACAAGCGATTCACATGCCGGCGTGCATCTAGATTGTCAAGTCCATTTAGAACAACGTTAAATTGCTTAAAGAAGTCCACATTGAATTCAGGATCTTTGACATTTGCATGGTATGGAGTAATGTTTATGTGGGGCCTAAATTTTAACACAGCATCCCTAGCAACCTGATTGAACACTTCATTAGATGAATGCACAACTGAAACCTATACCATTAACAATAATAACCATAACAGTTCAAACTTACTTTAGCTTTAGATTGCCCGACATGAGATTTTCGAAATAAAAATTGTCTATTCAGGTTACTGACTTCTATTGTGTCCATGTCAATCTGCACGTTAGAAATAAATTACGAAAATTTGTTAAAGCATATCCATAGCTTAAAACAATACAGTTAGATCAAGAGAGACAAAAATGACTAGTGAGCACGTGCACACACACATAATATCAACTCCTAGTACATTAGGCAAGAATTCATGGGTTGACTGATTGCTGACAATAAGACTGCAAAATCAATGTTAATGGTCAAACCTTTATCCAGGAACTCAATTTAGTAGAAAGGGCGGCATTGTACAAAATCAACAAGGAACAATTGTAGGATGGATATTTTGGGAAAAAAGGATGGTGAGAAATTACACACTTGAACTATATTAAGATAGTTTTCAGCCCAGTAAGCTTATATTAAACAGCTCTTCAGGTTCCAAAACTTTAAATAGAAGTTGTCTATCCATGACAAATAATTGTAAAAATACTGGACGTGACAAAATTTGCCCACAATTAATGATACATTGATTACACGAGGTAAGAATCTAACTTGCAATAATAAATAATAAAGTTATCAATCTAGGTAGCAACACATAGTGACAAACTATGAAAATGCTATAATTGGATAACATGAAGAGGGGCTATGGACTTAAATATGTTTTTAGTCCCTATATATTAGTATGTTTTGCTTTTGGTCCGACAAATATTTTTCTTTGTTTTTCATCTTTGTAAATTTCAAATAATTATTTTTAGCCCTTCTAAAATATGTGAATCTTGATTTTATTGCCTATGAAATATTTTTCTCCAATTTCCATCCCTCCAAAATTTCAAATTACTATTGTCAATCCCTAATATCATTTTCAGATAGATAAATAGCAGTTCTTTAATGGAAATTAAGATTTTTTTAGGTGTCACATGTTGACACCATTTCACAACACTAATATGTGTCAATTGGAATGGTCACTTAACCTTTTGTCTAATGCATATACAGTTAACTAGTGTTATATAATAGTAGGGATCACAAGCAGTGATTTTTAATTTTAGAGGGACTAAAAACAAAGAAAACAATCAGAAACTCACTCATTTTACATGGACTAAAAACATATTTAAGCCTTATTTATTAATGCAACTTGCATATTTGTAATACAAATATAAATAATCAAAGGAAAAAAAATTTAAAAAAATTAAAGACATGATAAATAATGAATTACATTTTTCACAAAATCACCATCAATCGAGATGTGCTGTCATAAAGTCAATACCATGTGGGCAAATAGAAAAAGTCACATTGCAGTTGACATATATACCAATTATTTAGTACAACTAAATCAGTTGGACCTACGCAAGGCACATGCTGCAACCACAACCCTAGTATCCACAATAGTGACTAAAGTCACAATTGGGAATCAGAGGAAATCAACTTAATAGTGCAAGTACCACATAGTGGCTATTTAGCAAGACAAAGTACGAACATAGCAATGAAGTCAAAAAGTGAAGGATGATGAAGTTAATAGAAAAATGAACATAACAAAATAGTAAAAATTAGATGTGAACTGGGAAGTCTAAAGAAAGAACTGAATACATAAAAATGTTACAGTATGAAGGAACACATGCCAAAACAAAGGTAACTATTTTGTGGAATGGTAAACAAAAAGGGTTTCAAATCTTCTTATGATGAAGCCAAAAATGTGTTAAAAATGGGGGAGAAATCACAAATTTGTCAGGAAAAAAACCTAAACAATCTTGTTTAGTGGGTAAAAATGGCTTTTTTGAGCCCATAGCATTGTTATGCCATTATAACAAGTGAAAAGCCATTACTGCAGCCGCAACGGCTGGCTGTTGAAAAACCCTTTGCTATTTGAATCCATCCGTAGGGCAGCTCCACTATTGATTACTATACTATGATAATAAATATATACACAAGTAAATATACAATTATAATAATAAGATATGGTCCTAGATGAAAACATGTATGGCAAAAGGTCACAACACACTCAGGATTCTATTCAGTAGTAACTATGAAGATACTCGTTCTGAGTACAACAGCCTCCAGCATTCAGCAGATCCACCATTATCATTAACCTATCACCCTCAGCATTGAGTAGCTACACCATCTCTTCCAAAAAAAACTAATTTTAATTAAAGTTCAATTCTCGAAGATCTTATTAGCCATAACTATAATTACTAAAACTCAAAATTCCCAAATAAATACCAAGATCCACAACCACCACCGTAAATCCATCATCCTCAACAACAATTACGAAAGAGCAATTCAGGTCAACAAACCGTAAGCTCCAACACAGCAGCCCCAACAAGAAACATTCCATTCTCCCCTGAATACAGTTCGTACTCAAAAGCATGAAAACCTGCTCAAACAACCCACCTGGTCCCAACACTCAAAAACTCTTCCTCCTTCAACAAAACATTGAAATTCGTAACGAGAAGCAAACAGCCACCAACTACACGAAAGAGCAAGGAATCAAACTACCAAAAACCCTCCCAAAACCAAAAACTAACAAAGCGATTTTAAGCACGACACTGCACCACCCCAAACCTCAATACAGTACGGCAGCCCAAACAACACTAACCCCTCGCGCTCACGGACACCTCCTAAATAAAACCAAGGCGCGAAACATTTGAAGCACCCATCTCACGAAACGCACGAAACTCGAAACTTTAACCAAACCCCAACAGCACAAAAGCCCTAAACAAAACACCAAAAAACTCAAACCCCAAAAAAATAACTGAAGACCCTTTCCTTCAAAATAACTGAAAAACCCTTTTCTTAAAATAATCTCAAAAACCCAAATAGAGAAGAAAACTAACGATGTGAATGTCAGGGAAGCCGGAGAGCGCGAGAGTCTTGAGAAGCTCGCAGCCAATTCCACCAGCACCAACCATAAGCACTTTTGCATCCTGAAAAAACCCAAAACGACATAAGTCGGTATAAAAACGACAAGACACTCGTAGGGGAAACGACAGAGAGAAAGGGAGTACCTTTACAACGGCGGAAGAAAAAGGAGGAGAGGCCATTGGAAGTGAAACTGTGGAGAAGAAGAAGAAGAAGAAGAAAAGGAGAAGAAGAAAAAGAAGAAGAATGTTGAAAAAATCACATGAAAGAGAAGAAGAAGAGAAAAAAATGCAACGAGGTTTTAAAAATTGAAAAGGGGAAAGTGGTGCAGGGAATCGAACCGTTGACGTGAAGGAAGTGGCAGAATCTAAAAGAGTCGTCAGGGAAAAAGCGCCAAACCCCAAAATGAAGCCAAATCGCGCAAAACAAAGTATTATAAATAAAAACACACACAATTGTGGAAAATAAGAATATCGTAACACCGACACAATGTGTTTGGTGTTTGTTCAACTTGTCACTTTTGTTTTCTGATTATTGTTAGCTTTTGAAAACTATATTCAAAATCTGAAACTAAAAATGTTTTTAAACAAAGCAAAAGATTTATCCATGACACTAATGTGATTATTTAAACAAAAAACTTCCCTTTTGAATGGTTGCACTGGAATTGTTTTGATAGTTTGTATGAGTGATTTTATTCCATAAATAACTACTAATTTAGATACATCATAGCATGAAATTATTTAGACAATAAAACATAATCAAATTAAAAAACAAAACAATTGAAATTTATCTGTCAACCATTTTTTCCTTTACTTATTTCAATAATTCTTTTACTTATCTTAACAAGATTGTGAAATAAAAAAAATGTTAGAAATTACAATTTGTTTTCTTCAATTAAATTTTTTTTGTTGAATTTTATGTTAATAAAAAAATATTTTTTTTTGTATTTTTTTACAGTCAGTTAATTTTCTTCAGTTAATTTTTTTTATATAACGTTATCTTAAAGGACTTAAAAAATACTAAAAGATATGAGTGATTTTTAAAAGATGTTATTCTGTTATTTAAAATATTATATGATAAATATAATTTTTATTAATTGAGTTTTTTTTATAAAAAAAAAAACATCATTTTTTATATTTTTTTTCCAAAATTCTCTCCTTCTTCTCTCTGTATTTTTTTTTTCAGAGATGATAGAGTTTTACAAATCCAACTTATTAAATGTATTAAGTTCATATTTTTTAAGTTCGTTTAGTGTTTTGAGTTGCGTGTGATTTCTTATTTAATACATGTGATTCAAAATCAATATTTGTTTATACGTGATCATCAAATTATATTTAGATATTTAATTAGGGTTTTTTTAGTTAGAATATATTATGAGTACTAAAGCATTTAGAAACAACAGTTTTAAACATAGGTTTTCTATTTTAAGGAAGGGAAATTAGTAATATTTAATTTAATAATTGTACTTATTTGTTTGAATTGATGTTTTAGTATTGATTTCAATTGTATAAAGTTAAAATTATGATGTCAATGTGCCATGTGATGATTGACTTGTATGAAATGTATCATTTCAATTGACTTGGACTCTCTAAAGCGTGAGGAACTTGTGGGTATTCTATTTTTGAACTAAGAATTGCGTAAGAGTGCTTAGATTGGACAAATGGTTGATTTGATACATTTGTTGGATTGTTGGTTTAGTGTAAACTCGTTAGGTGAGAATTAAAATTATAAATCCAGTGAGCTTGGATGGCTTTACTCACTAGGGAATTCCTCACTAACCAAAATTTCATAAAGACATGAGAAATTCTTTCGTTAAGCGAATTTTGTCGTTTGATTTGCAAGGCGACTCTACCCTTCATTGGACAACGATGTTTAAATGAAATATAAATAGTAGTATAACGAAAGATTCATTGGGCAAACAAAGGCCTCACTAAGTGAGCATACCTTTATGTGTGTTTCACAAAACGAGTAAATGATTTGTTAAACAAGTTTAAGATTAAGTTTAACTAAATGACAAACTTAAAGTATTTAGGAAAATCCTTTGATGACTAGATAAGAAAACATAACTAAAAACAAAAGGTAATGTTTAACTATGGTTTTATGTATGATGTTGAGTAGAGTCAAAGCCATCTCACGTCATAAATCTACATAGTTATAATTGTTTTATTTTATATGATACGGCTATTTCTAAGAATAAGGATGATATTATATAGTATAGTGCATATATTATTCTAACTCTATTAAATTCATTACTCATAGAAAATAAGATTTAAGTGAAGAGAGTTAAATGAGATTATTTGTATACAAAACTAATATAAAATAAAAGACATAACTTATATGATTGATAGGAACGAATCCTCCCATTATAAGTTAGGTTAGCATTGCAAATTCAACATATTTACAAGTAAAATATACTTATTGACTTTTGGGCCTTTTTGGCACATGATTAAGCTAGTTCTAATTAAAAGCTCACTTCGAAACCTATAAATGCAAAGGTAAGGTAAGAAGGTAGGTGATTGCTTTTATTGCGATTTTAAAACTTTACTGTGATAAATGATCAAACACGTTTAACTAACTTGAGCCTCGAACAACCTTTGATAGATACATACCCGCTCGGCTTGGAGATAAAAAACGAAGGACTAAGGATAACCCTGTAACGGAGACTTAAGACGACGTTGGAAGATTGATAGAAAACTGCAAAGGAGTATTAATTGTGATTCTTGACCCTACATCTGAAACATTTTGGCGTCCACTGTGGGGCCTGAGGACAAACAAAGAAACTCAATGATGACCACGAGAAACATGGGTGATCAGTAGGATCCTATGGATTTGATAAGGTAGATGCAAAGACAAATGCAAGAGATGCAGAGAAGACATGAGGTTGAGATAACATCATTGAAGGTTGAACACGATGTCGGTCAACAGGAGTAGTCGGGCCAGCGCTTTGTGTCGATCATTCCTACTCCCTCAAAGGAGAACGTTCAGATTGAGGGATCAAATAAGGCCAGAAAGGAGATGAGTATCGTCGCTACCAGAGGAACCCCTCAATCCAACCGGTGTAGGCGAAGGGACTACTGCCCTTAACTATTGATGGCAACCCGATCAAAATGACGTTACGACACCGGATCTCACTTGCGTGAGGAAGAGGGAGAAAATCAATTCGTGATTGGTAGAGTTGAAGAGAGAGAGGGAAAAAGGCAACCTGTGAGCTTCTTTGTGAGCAAGAGGGAAAAACGAGTTTTTTTCAAGAGTGAGAAGGGGAAATTTTTGTTTTAGGTTTTAGGACGTTTTTCAATTTAATTTTTAATTGTTTTTTTCTAAATCCGTATGTAATATCAACAGGTATGGTTTTATCTACTTACATATGGATGCTATATACGGATTTATCAACAGGTATGGTTTTATCCACTTACATTACATACAACAATTATATACGGAAAATTTGTATATAAAGATTATTTCCATTACATACGAATCTAAATTCATATGTAATGATCTGTAGGTGACTATATAGTCATATTTTAATGGAAAATGCTTTGAAAGTCATTACAATTGTAATGAAATATAAATTAGATGGTCATTGATAGGAATCATGTATTATTAAAGCTAAAAACACATTACATACGAATGTAAATCCGTATGTAATAATCTATATGTAATTATATACGGATTTATCCGTATGTAAAATCTGTATGTAATTTATATACGAATATTTTTGTATGTAACTTAACTACGCTCCTTTTATATACGGATTTTTGTTCATATATAACATTACATTGCATATGGATTTTTGAGCTTATATACGGATTTTGATTGTAGGTAATAACGATTTTTCTTGTAGTGTATTTTCTTGTAGTGAATGTCCTAGAAGTTTATGCCTCCCGCCTTCGAGAAGTATGACGGGTCAGCAGAACCTAACAAACACCTCCTCTCGTTCGTTAACACCATGGTTTTCTACTCATTGAGTGATCTCGTATGATGTCGAGCGTTCTCCATATCCATGAAGGGAGAGACATTGGCATGATTCAACACCTTACCGCCTAGTACCATTGACTGCTTTGCCACCATCTGCACCATGTTCGGTAGGTAGTATGCTACCAACAAGGTTCAAAGTTTGACCCACCTTGCTTTAGTGAGTACAAAGCAATGGAAAGACGAATCCTTGAAAGCTTTCATGGACCGATACAACAAAACTACTCGACAAATGAGATATGTAAGCCAAGAATCCATCATCAACAACTTGTCGACATCCTTAGTCCCCCAAACCTTGTAGAGGAGGAAAGATTAAGGAACCAGTGTTGGTTAGAGGCTACGAGTGGAAGGTACAAAGGACACATATATGGGATTGGAAATATTATTTCTCTAGATGATAATGTCGACGGTTACATACAACAGACACAGACATATTATAGTCAACAACCAAGTATAGAGGACTTTATTCAACTCCAAACGCAATTAACAAGTCATGATCAACAACTTTGACAGATGAGTTATCATTTTCAATGATTTATTGGTGTCATCATGCAATACCTTCCACCTCCAACAACCGCAGTTGCACAACAACTTTTTCAATCATAAAATAATGAACAAAATCAACCACACAATGATGTTAAACTAGAAGATCAACCACAAGATGAAAATGATTATCATGATTATTAGCATTAGACATATTTAGAACTTATTTGTATGACTCTATTACAATCTACTTTTAAATAATTAACAATTATGTAAACAATATTTATGTTTTAATGTAAAATGTTTGTTTGAGGTTTAAGTGTTCTTCAATGTCTATGTTGTGTAATCTTTCTTTTATATATATATATATATATATATATATATATATATATATATATATATATATATATATATATATATATATTCCCACTAATATAAGTAAACTTTGAATTTCATAAGTAATTACATACAAATTTTTTCATATGTAATTATATATGAAAAAATTAGTATGTAATTTATATATAACACTATTTTACATACAGATTTTCGAGTTACATATAGATTTTAAGCTGTTAGTAACAAAGATTTTTCTTATAGTGATATTTTAGAATTCAATAACTCACTTTTTTTCAAGAATGCAATATTAGAAGAAGACAACCACAACAAAAGTTATGAGAATGCAAAACGCAATAATGTAGTAAAATGTTTTGCGTCACCCAATTCAGAACATAAACTAAATAAAATTTTGGCTTAAAATATACCTAGTGTTATTTTTTTATGGAACTTGTTTATCATGATGCATATTTAGTTTATTATGTTGTGACTACATGTGTGAGTTTATCCATATTTATATGCATGACGATATCTTCTATGATGCGATGAAAATGTGTAAAGATGTATGTAATACCACTTTTTATTTGCATTAGCTCATCCTTATATATTTTTTCTCTGTAATGTTACCATGGTCTTAACTTGATACAAAAATAAACTCTCAAGTGATAAAACAAATTGACTTTTAAATGATTAACTAAACTTATTATATGAATCTTTTGATTATATGAATATATGTAGTGTATTATATCTATAATTTATAAATTAATAAATAAAATTTTATTTTATTTTATACAATTTTTTTATCATTTTACGTTTGAAGTGATTATTTTATAAACAAAAATAATTACTTGTAAAATAAATAAAAGTTACTTACAATGAAATTATAAAAGTAATTTATATTTAATTTTATAATTTTTTTAGAAAAAAATTATAATATAGTAATCTAATTTATTATATTGTTATTATTTTCAAAATAATACTTCTTAAATTTTTGTTATTATAAAAAAAAATAGCTACGCATTTGTCTTAGTGTAACATCCCAAAATACAATACTTACCATAATTCAGAATTAATTACAATTAACAGTCACATCAAGCCGTCTTTACATTACTGAAACGAAGTTCAAAAGCCGAACGACTTAAGTACAGAATTACAAGAGGTTAGGACGAACGGTTTTTCAAAACTTAAATAACCGAACGTCCAATTCAAAAGCGAATATCAAAAACTAAAAAGGACGGACGTCCTACTGCTCCGCTTTCACTTCAACTTCGACTAAGCTATCCTCCTCGATGACATCTTCCAAAGTTGCCTCGCCTTCTGCTCACATCCACCCGGATGATCATTGCAAGACAGGACGAACGTACACATACGATAGACAACACAAGGAAAACGAAAGGGTAAGCTTATATAATTTAATTCATACATCGACATATACATTTAACATTTCAATTCACATACAACATGTAACTTAACATATAAAGATATATATATACTAGACAGACCGTCTGGACTGTATGAATCTGTGTAGCTACAGGCGTCCTTGCACCCGAGTGGTGTAGTAACTGGGATACACTCAACAGCTGCCACTCGAGGTTAGTCCGTTCTTACGTTGCCCATGTTAACTTATGGACTAAGGACCTCCTGCCATTCCCACACATGAACTACTCTCCTCTACGTGAAGATGAGTATCACGGAATATCAGGATGGACCAAGCCAGCATTAGCATAACCACAGTCATACTTTACCAAATTCCATAATCAACATATATGAGTCGTTCCTCCCTGGAACGCTCGTCCAAAATCCATAATCATAAAATCATTCCATATAGTGTTCACCTTTTCAAACTTCATACTTTGTGATCATTTTTATCTTTAGTTTCAATTACTCAAAATAACGAACGTTCAGTTTTCTGAATGAAGAGGACGAACGTCAAAAGCAAGATTTAGAAGGACCCGTTACTGTAAGATCCTTGAAAAATATTTGTAAGTTAAATACTAGATAAAAAAAAAAAAAAAAAAAAAGTGAATAGTAAATTGTGAATAGTAAAAGGTGAATAGTAAAAAGTGAATAGTAAAAAAAAATAAAAAAAAAATATATATATATATATATATTTTTGGAAAGGATAAGTGTTCCACGTAGCTTTGAGATCAGAATTTATCAAATTGCAAATAAAAAATTATTTTTGTAATAGTAAAATGAATAAAAAAATGAATAGTTAAAATGAATAGTAAAAATGAATAGTAAATTTTTTTTTTGCTATAAATAGCCAAGGGGGGAGGCTGAAAATTTACACCAAAGAACTTAGAAAATTTTTGAGAGAAGAGAGTGGGAAGAATTTCAAAGGGGATATTCTGGAAGTTTTCAGAGGACGAGGGGATTAAGTCTGTAATAGAGGTAAGGGGAGCTAACTTTGAGTATTTCCTTTTGTATTATCTTGAGTCTTGGATATGCTATATTTTGTTTTTTCTGATCTTATATCTTGAATATGGAGTATTTTGTTTCTGTATGATCTTAAATTTTAAATGAGAGTATACTTTGTGTTGATATCCAAGTGTGATAGTTGTAAAATGTAATGTTGATTATGTTATGCCACTTGTATGTTATCAGTTGTTTATTTTTTTGTATTTTGGAAGGATTAGAAATTGTCTAACCGGCTCTGCCAGATTCAATTTCTTGTTTCCCCAAACATTCTATTGTTTTCCTTATTTAATTTTATTGTATTTTGGAAGGATTAGAAATTGTCTAACCGGCTCTGCCAGATTCAATTTCTTGTTTCCCCAAACTTTCTATTGCTTCAGTTATTTATTTTATTGCACTTTTGGAAGGATTAGAAGTTGTATAACCGGCTCTGCCAGATTCAACTTCTTGTTTCCCCAAACTATTTATTGCTTTACTTATTTATTTTATTGCATTTTTGGAAGGATTAGAAGTTGTCTAACCGGCTCTGCCAGATTCAACTTCTTATTTCCCCAGACATGTATTGTTCTTGTTATTTAATTATATTGTATTTTGGGATGGATTAGAAGTTGTCTAACCGGCTCTGCCAGATTCAACTTCTTGTTTCCCATGAATTTTTATATTAAGATTATTCTTATGATTGTCAAATATTGTATTCTTCTATGACCATTTATAGTAATATCTTATTATGGGTAATTGTTTATAATTATCTTGTATGAATTCTATCATGAATGAGTTTCTTGGCTGAAATTGATCTTGTTGGAAGGTCTGGAGTAAGGATTCTGTAATAACTTGTATATGAGTATTAAATAGATGTAGTGATACTATTTGAGGTTGTTGTAAGAGGAAGTAAAAATATTAAAATTAGGCATTTTAGATTTAGAGCATAAGCGAACAAGGTAGATAATTTAAATAAATAAATTGTTAATTATTGAAGGCCTCCCTTTGTTGGTAGGATAGAGGAACCTTAAAAAACCTGAGTTGGCACATCCCTGATCATAGAGCAGCCCTGGCCTGGTCCAGTCAGTTGTGACTAGTCATATGTGTTGGCGTCGAAGGTGAGTTTGATGCGTTCAGACATCTGGGTCCTCTCCGGTGACCAATTGGGGTAAAGAAAGATCTCTAATAGGATGAAATTAAAATAAAATAAGTTAATTGGAGATGCATAAAGTTATCATGGTAAAAACTTCATATATATTTTATTTATCGTTACATTGAGCTCAGACTTTAATACGTAGTGGCTAAGATATGATGAAATGTTTTGGCTGATCTATGAATCTTTAATTGGTGAAAATATGTTGAGTTATACTCGTTATGGTAAAAAATGAGTTTATAATATGAAGTATGATAGCTGGCGATATGTTTAATTTATTGACACCAAAATAGGTTATTGTCAAATTATGATTAGAGAATGAACATGATTGAGTTATGTGGAGAAGAGGTTATGAATTGTTGATTTGATGAAATGTTGGAGTGGATAAGAGAGTATGAAATGTTGATGTGATGAAATGTTGGAGTGGATATAAGAAATTATTGCTTATGAAATGATGTTTCCTACGGGAAGTAGTATGTTCGGTTATACCATGAGAGCTTGGTATGAACAAAGTAACACCTGAGGTTAATGAAAGCAGGCAGCAAGTGGTCTGACCATAAGGCTTTGACATAAATATGTGGTTCATAAGTTTTATAGAAGCAGGCAGAGAGCGGTCTGACCATAAGGCTTCAGAGAGTAAGACATAGTATACAGGTGAGGCTTAAGGAAGCAGGCAGAGAGCGGTCTGACCATAAGGCTTCGTGAGTAAGCATAGTATAAATTGTAAGGTTTATGAAATTGAGGAAGATGATTTTGATAATGATGAATTAATGACATCGGGGTAATGATATTTGAGTAATTGTAGAAATAAATGATTAAACTATTCTTATTACAAGTTTAATGATTGATTTGATATGGTTGGCTTACCCTTATTTGTTTATGCTATGATCATATAACTCATGTTATATGTGATTAGATAATGTTGCAGATGTGGTTGAAAAAGCTTAGAGATGAGAGAGATGCGGGGAAAACCTTTCATGGATTTTTGTAAAAAGAATAAATTTGTATTGGGAAGATTATGTTGTGTAAAATTTAAAAGTTGAAATGTCAACGGTGAAGACTATATTGTTTAAAGTTTGTAAGTTTGGTATTGTACTTTCGAGTAATTGAAATAAAGTTTGATTGTTTATATGAGATATCGAATTAATTTAGTCTCTACTATCAGTAATACCCTTTAAAATATTTGGGTGTTACATTATGGTATCAGAGCAATGGTTTTCGAAAGTATTTTGGGACTATGGGGAGTGAAATTATTATTCTTAGTAAAACTATTAATTGTTATGATGAAAACGACTATTGGAGGAAATTGATATCATATGCTAAATTGTATTGTTATCTTTTTGAAGAAATCATTTAAACTCGACAAAGATGCAGCAACAGCAAGTTGATCAAGTACCTCAAAATCATTCTAGTTTGAATGACTTCTTAAGGCATGATCCAACTAAATTTAATGGGGAGGCTACTCCGGATGAGGCTGACTCTTGGCTAAGGCAGAACGAGAAGATTTTTCGGGTAATAACTTGCTCAGAAGAACAAAAATTAACTTATGCATCATTTCTTTTGGTGGGGGAGGCTGAATATTGGTGGGAAAGTATGCAACAGTTGATGACGGTTCGTGGTGAGGCTGTGAATTGGGAGAACTTTAAGATAAGGTTCTTGGAAAAATATTTTCCAAACAGTGCAAAATTTGCAAGGGAGGCGGAGTTCCTGACCTTACAACAAAGGAGGTTATCAGTACAAGAGTACGTAGTAAAATTTAATTATCTCTCGAGGTTTTATACTCAGAATATCACAGAAGAATGGAGATGTCGAAAATTCGAGGGAGGACTAAGGCATGAACTGAAGAAGGTACTTATGCCATTGGAAATACAAGAGTTTCCAGCATTGGTAGAGAAAGCCAGAATGATAGAATTATTGGAGTTTGATCCAAGTAGAGTTTCCAGACTTGCCAAGGGAGAATCTTCAATGAAATTCAACAAAAAACCTTATGAAAAACCACAATTATCATATCGAGGAACAGTGAAGTGTTTTGAGTGTGGAGGAGCACATTTCAGACGTGACTGCCCTAAACTTATTGGGGAAAAAGTTGAAGGGAAGAGATGTTTCATCTGCAATGATCCGGGACACTTTGCTAATGTTTGTCCAAAGAAAAAGAAGGTGGGAGAACCACAACAACAAGATTCTGCTGAAGTAAAGCCCCGGGCAACAGGGAGAGTATTCGCAATGTCTGCAGAAGAGGCTACTAAGCCAGGTACATTAATCTTACACACCTGTATGTTGTTAGGAGAATGCGTATATGTTTTGTTTGACTCTGGAGCCACACACTCCTTTATATCCCTAGCATGTTTAGAAAGACTCGGATTACCGATGCTTGATCTAGGGTGTGAATTAGTAGTTTCTACACCAGCATCGGGACCAGTTACGACCAGTTCAGTCTGTGTCGGATGCCCGATCCAAATTGCAGGACGCAAGTTCAAAGTGAACTTGATCTGCTTACCCCTTCAAAATCTAGACATTATTTTGGGAATGGATTGGTTGACTGCCAATCACGTTCTTATTGACTGTGGGAAACAAAAGATAGAGTTTCTAAATTTGAACGATTTAGAACTAAGCTCAACTCGAGTCGTTGCGAAGGATATCAAAGATGGAGCTACCTGCTTTGTGGTGTTAGCTCAGGAGAAAAGAGAGAATACTGAAGAACAAATCATCGGAATACCTGTGGTAGAAGAATATGTTGATGTTTTTCCAGAAGAAGTACCAGGTTTACCACCTAGTCGAGAGATCGATTTCACAATAGATCTAATGCCTGGAGCTGGCCCAGTTTCTATGGCTCCATACAGAATGGCTCCTGCCGAACTAGTAGAGTTGAAAAAGCAAATCGAAGATCTGCTGGAGAAGAAGTTTATCCGTCCAAGTGTGTCTCCATGGGGAGCTCCGGTATTGCTGGTGAAGAAGAAGGATGGAAGTTCAAGGTTGTGCGTGGATTATCGACAGCTGAACAAGGTTACAATAAAGAACAAATATCCTTTGCCAAGAATCGATGATCTATTAGATCAGTTGAGAGGAGCAGAGGTGTTTTCAAAAATTGATCTCAGATCTGGGTACCATCAGATTCTGGTCAAGACAGAAGATGTGCAAAAGACGGCTTTCAGATCTCGCTACGGACACTTTGAGTACGTGGTAATGCCGTTTGGCGTGACGAATGCTCCAGCGATTTTTATGGACTACATGAACAGAATATTTCGGTCATGTTTAGATAAGTTCGTGGTAGTATTTATTGACGATATTCTTATCTATTCAGAGAATAAGGAAAAGCATGCAGAAACACTGAGGGTGGCGTTGGAAATTTTAAGAAAACATCAACTGTATGGGAAACTGTCAAAGTGTGAGTTCTGGATAGAGAAAGTACAATTTTTGGGTCATGTGATTTCTGCTCAAGGAATCTCAGTGGATCCAGCAAAGGTGGAAGCTGTGCTAAAGTGGGAGCGGCCGAAAACTGTAACTGAAGTACGAAGTTTTGTAGGATTAGCCGGTTATTACCGACGTTTTGTTGAAGGGTTTTCCAAGATTGTAGGTCCTCTAACTCAGTTAACTCGTAAAGATCAACCATTTCTGTGGACTGACAAGTGCGAAGCCAGTTTTGAGGATATGAAGCAACGACTAACGTCAGCACCAGTATTAATCATTCCAGACTCTAGCAAATCTTTTGAGGTGTACTGCGATGCGTCATATCAAGGATTGGGGTGCGTCCTAATGCAAGGAAGGAGACCTGTAGCTTATGCATCTAGGCAGCTAAAGGCGCATGAGAAGAACTACCCAACGCATGACATAGAACTTGCAGCAGTAGTATTTGCATTAAAGACATGGAGACACTACCTCTATGGGGCAAGTTTCCAAGTTTTTAGTGACCATAAGAGTCTAAAGTATTTGTTCGATCAAAAGGAGCTGAACATGCGACAAAGAAGATGGATGGAATATATGAAGGACTATGATTTCGAGCTTTTATATCACCCAGGAAAAGCCAATGTGGTGGCAGATGCATTGAGTAGGAGACAAGCTCAGATAACAACAATGATGGTGAAGGAATTAGAACTGTTAGAAAAGTTACGTGATATGAACTTGGGGTTGCAGTTAACCCCAGATCATATATGGTGTGGTCATTTAGTAATCACTAGTGACTTCTTAGAACAAGTGAAGGTTGAGCAGTCGATGGATCAAGAGTTGCAGCAAAAGATCAGGTTGTTGGACACCGATCAAGTTAAGGACTTCGTTCTAAGTAAAGATGGCATCCTTCGATTTAAGAACAGAGTGTGTATACCTGCAAAGAGTGAATTAAAACATTTAATTTTAGACGAAGGCCATAAAAGTCGTCTTAGCATACATCCAGGTATGACTAAGATGTATAAAGACCTGAAAGAGTCATTTTGGTGGAATGGAATGAAGAGGGATGTGGCCGAGTTTGTAGCAGCCTGCTTGGTGT
This sequence comes from Vigna umbellata, assembly GCF_029865625.1. Lineage (NCBI taxonomy): Eukaryota > Viridiplantae > Streptophyta > Magnoliopsida > Fabales > Fabaceae > Vigna > Vigna umbellata. The sequence continues at coordinate 3,199,178 of NC_142174.1, read as the reverse complement.
GTCAGAAGGCAAAAGTGGAGCATCAAAAACCGGGAGGGATGTTACGACAGTTAGACATTCCTCAATGGAAGTGGGACAGTATCTCGATGGACTTTGTAACACATTTACCAAAATCATCAAAAGGTCACGATTCTATCTGGGTTATCGTTGATAGACTAACCAAGAGCGCTCACTTTTTGCCCATTAATCAACGTATGTCTCTAGAAAAGCTGACGGAGTTATACATCAGGGAAGTAGTGAGGTTGCATGGAATACCTACAAGCATTGTGTCAGACAGAGATCCAAGGTTTACTTCAAGGTTTTGGCAGACGCTACAGAAGGCTCTGGGAACGCAGTTGAGGATGAGTTCGGCTTATCACCCTCAGACTGATGGTCAAACAGAAAGGACTATTCAGTCTTTGGAGGATTTGCTAAGAACTTGTGTATTAGATCATCTTGGAAGTTGGAATGAGATACTACCATTAGTAGAATTTACTTACAACAACAGTTATCATTCCAGTATTGGTATGCCACCATATGAAGCTTTATATGGAAGAAGATGTAGAACCCCGTTGTGTTGGTTTCAAGATGGGGAAGCACTAACAGTGGGACCCGAGCTATTACAGCGAACCACAGAAAAAATAAAATTAATCCAAGATCGGATGAAAGCAACTCAAAGTAGACAAAAGTCATATGCCGACAAAAGAAGAAGACCGTTAGAATTTGAAGAAGGAGATCATGTATTCTTACGAGTAACACCAACTACAGGAGTCGGGAGAGCTATCAAGATGAGGAAACTGACACCAAAATTTCTCGGACCGTATCAGATTCTCAAAAAGATTGGGCCAGTGGCTTATGAGGTAGCATTACCACCTGGATTGGAAAATTTGCATAACGTTTTTCATGTATCCCAACTAAGGAAGTATATTCCAGATCCAAAGCATGTGTTAGAAGTTGATGAAATTCAGGTCAAGGAAAATTTAACAATGGAAGTTGGACCAGTGCGTATACTAGATGTTCAAATGAAAAAGCTAAGAGGGAAAGATATTCGCACAGTAAAAGTACTTTGGAATGAAGACACACAGGAAATGACTTGGGAATTGGAAGAATTTATGATAAAGGAATATCCATATCTCTTTTGTAAGTAATCTTTTGTTAGATAGTCTTTGTTTAAATAAATAATTTTCGAGGGCGAAAATAATTGTTGTTGGGGAGATTGTAAGATCCTTGAAAAATATTTGTAAGTTAAATACTAGATAAAAAAAAAAAAAAAAGTGAATAGTAAATTGTGAATAGTAAAAGGTGAATAGTAAAAAGTGAATAGTAAAAAAAAAAAAAAAAATATTTTTGGAAAGGATAAGTGTTCCACGTAGCTTTGAGATCAGAATTTATCAAATTGCAAATAAAAAATTATTTTTGTAATAGTAAAATGAATAAAAAAATGAATAGTTAAAATGAATAGTAAAAATGAATAGTAAATTTTTTTTTGCTATAAATAGCCAAGGGGGGAGGCTGAAAATTTACACCAAAGAACTTAGAAAATTTTTGAGAGAAGAGAGTTGGAAGAATTTCAAAGGGGATATTCTGGAAGTTTTCAGAGGACGAGGGATTAAGTCTGTAATAGAGGTAAGGGGAGCTAACTTTGAGTATTTCCTTTTGTATTATCTTGAGTCTTGGATATGCTATATTTTGCTTTTTCTGATCTTATATCTTGAATATGGAGTATTTTGTTTCTGTATGATCTTAAATTTTAAATGAGAGTATACTTTGTGTTGATATCCAAGTGTGATAGTTGTAAAATGTAATGTTGATTATGTTATGCCACTTGTATGTTATAGTTGTTTATTTTTTTTGTATTTTGGAAGGATTAGAAATTGTCTAACCGGCTCTGCCAGATTCAATTTCTTGTTTCCCCAAACATTCTATTGTTTTCCTTATTTAATTTTATTGTATTTTGGAAGGATTAGAAATTGTCTAACCGGCTCTGCCAGATTCAATTTCTTGTTTCCCCAAACTTTCTATTGCTTCAGTTATTTATTTTATTGCACTTTTGGAAGGATTAGAAGTTGTCTAACCGGCTCTGCCAGATTCAACTTCTTGTTTCCCCAAACTATTTATTGCTTTACTTATTTATTTTATTGCATTTTTGGAAGGATTAGAAGTTGTCTAACCGGCTCTGCCAGATTCAACTTCTTATTTCCCCAGACATGTATTGTTCTTGTTATTTAATTATATTGTATTTTGGGATGGATTAGAAGTTGTCTAACCGGCTCTGCCAGATTCAACTTCTTGTTTCCCATGAATTTTTATATTAAGATTATTCTTATGATTGTCAAATATTGTATTCTTCTATGACCATTTATAGTAATATCTTATTATGGGTAATTGTTTATAATTATCTTGTATGAATTCTATCATGAATGAGTTTCTTGGCTGAAATTGATCTTGTTGGAAGGTCTGGAGTAAGGATTCTGTAATAACTTGTATATGAGTATTAAATAGATGTAGTGATACTATTTGAGGTTGTTGTAAGAGGAAGTAAAAATATTAAAATTAGGCATTTTAGATTTAGAGCATAAGCGAACAAGGTAGATAATTTAAATAAATAAATTGTTAATTATTGAAGGCCTCCCTTTGTTGGTAGGATAGAGGAACCTTAAAAACCTGAGTTGGCACATCCCTGATCATAGAGCAGCCCTGGCCTGGTCCAGTCAGTTGTGACTAGTCATATGTGTTGGCGTCGAAGGTGAGTTTGATGCGTTCAGACATCTGGGTCCTCTCCGGTGACCAATTGGGGTAAAGAAAGATCTCTAATAGGATGAAATTAAAATAAAATAAGTTAATTGGAGATGCATAAAGTTATCATGGTAAAAACTTCATATATATTTTATTTATCGTTACATTGAGCTCAGACTTTAATACGTAGTGGCTAAGATATGATGAAATGTTTTGGCTGATCTATGAATCTTTAATTGGTGAAAATATGTTGAGTTATACTCGTTATGGTCAAAAATGAGTTTATAATATGAAGTATGATAGCTGGCGATATGTTTAATTTATTGACACCAAAATAGGTTATTGTCAAATTATGATTAGAGAATGAACATGATTGAGTTATGTGGAGAAGAGTTATGAATTGTTGATTTGATGAAATGTTGGAGTGGATAAGAGAGTATGAAATGTTGATGTGATGAAATGTTGGAGTGGATATAAGAAATTATTGCTTATGAAATGATGTTTCCTACGGGAAGTAGTATGTTCGGTTATACCATGAGAGCTTGGTATGAACAAAGTAACACCTGAGGTTAATGAAAGCAGGCAGCAAGTGGTCTGACCATAAGGCTTTGACATAAATATGTGGTTCATAAGTTTTATAGAAGCAGGCAGAGAGCGGTCTGACCATAAGGCTTCAGAGAGTAAGACATAGTATACAGGTGAGGCTTAAGGAAGCAGGCAGAGAGCGGTCTGACCATAAGGCTTCGTGAGTAAGCATAGTATAAATTGTAAGGTTTATGAAATTGAGGAAGATGATTTTGATAATGATGAATTAATGACATCGGGGTAATGATATTTGAGTAATTGTAGAAATAAATGATTAAACTATTCTTATTACAAGTTTAATGATTGATTTGATATGGTTGGCTTACCCTTATTTGTTTATGCTATGATCATATAACTCATGTTATATGTGATTAGATAATGTTGCAGATGTGGTTGAAAAAGCTTAGAGATGAGAGAGATGCGGGGAAAACCTTTCATGGATTTTTGTAAAAAGAATAAATTTGTATTGGGAAGATTATGTTGTGTAAAATTTAAAAGTTGAAATGTCAACGGTGAAGACTATATTGTTTAAAGTTTGTTACTATGACTATATTGTAAAGTTTGNTTGTGAACGGCATAGAGGTCATGAAGATGAGCAACACTGTGAACAGTTTGGATGGAGAATTTGGGGTTGATGGAAGAAGTGTTAGTGGTTCTAGCCGCGGCACGGTGGCTGCAGTTGGATTTGCCATGATGTTTGGAGCCTTCGTCGGGCTCGGAGCTATGGTGATCAAGTGGCACAAGAGGCCTCAAGACTGGCAGAAGAGGAACAGCTTCTCTTCATGGTTGCTGCCTCTGCATGCTGGTGACACAAGCTTCATGAGCAGCAAGAACTCTATGGGAAAGAGCAACTTTTTCTCCTCATCAATGGGACTAGGCCGGTACTTCTCCTTCGCTGAACTTCAGGAAGCAACCAAGAACTTTGACTCAAAGAACATCATTGGTGTTGGTGGATTTGGCAATGTGTATTTGGGTGTGATAGATGAGGGGACTCAAGTGGCAGTCAAGAGAGGAAACCCTCAATCAGAGCAAGGCATCAACGAATTCCAGACAGAAATCCAAATGTTGTCGAAGCTCAGGCACAGGCACTTGGTGTCCTTGATTGGATACTGTGATGAGAATGATGAGATGATCCTGGTTTATGAGTACATGCCCAATGGACACTTCAGAGACCATCTTTATGGAAAGAACATGCCTCCTCTCTCATGGAAGCAAAGGCTAGAGATCTGCATCGGTTCAGCTCGTGGCCTTCACTACCTTCACACAGGCACAGCTCAAGGCATCATTCACCGTGATGTCAAGACCACCAACATCTTGCTTGATGAGAATTTGACAGCCAAGGTTTCTGATTTTGGACTTTCCAAGGATGCACCAATGGGGCAGGGACATGTTAGCACTGCAGTGAAGGGTAGCTTTGGTTATCTTGACCCTGAGTACTTCAGAAGACAGCAACTCACAGAAAAATCTGATGTCTACTCCTTTGGGGTGGTTCTGCTTGAGGCACTGTGTGCAAGGCCAGCCATCAACCCTCAGTTGCCCCGTGAACAAGTAAACTTGGCCGATTGGGCGATGCAGTGGAAGAGAAAGGGCTTGCTTGACAAGATCATAGACCCTCAACTGATTGGATCAATCAATCCTGAATCTATGAAGAAGTTTGCTGAGGCTGCTGAGAAGTGTTTGGCTGATCATGGAGTGGATAGGCCTTCAATGGGAGATGTTTTGTGGAACTTGGAGTATGCTTTGCAGCTTCAAGAGGCATTCACACAAGGAAAGCCTGAGGAGGCTCCTACTTCACCTCTCCCACAAGCACCTGCCACTCCTACTGATGACACTCCGACCCAGCCGCCGGCGCCAGCAGCACCAGCAGCACCGGCGGCGGCAGTGCCACGTGCAGAAGTGAATAATGCTACACCAGAAGTGCATTCTATTGATGACCATTCTGGAACTGCAATGTTTGCTCAGTTTAACAATCTCAATGGCAGGTGAAAGGCTAATTTTTTCATGAATGGAACCTCCAACTGGACTGCCACTCATCTCTAGGAGACGTTATAGTAACTTCGTGAAGACTTGGACCAAAAAATTCCTGTGTAATTGTGTGTTGTTTCTCGAGTAGGTTCTCTTGTCCTCTTGTATTGTGTGTGGGGTATTATTTTGCATGACAGCAAAAGAGTGTATCAGATGTGTAATGTGATTAACTTGTTGGCTTGTGAGAACACATGCATTCTGCAGTACCATTAATCATGTATGGTATTATATAAATGAATTGTTGTATATTGATATGTAACTTGTAGGGGAGGTAATTGTAGAAGCATGTTCAAAGAAACTGGCTACTGCGGGTAGTGAAGTTGACTTGAAATTTTTGTGTAATGGACCAATTTTCCAGGAGAGTTTCTGAGTCATTTTACAAAAATTTCTCATTTGGCCATATCAGATTTTATTACGATATATATGTTCCCTTTTAAAGGTATATCTTTCCATCTATTTGTCATTTTCTCTTAATTTCAAAAAATAGTTATCTTGACTGAGATAGGAGATGTAATGGCACAACATAAATATCAAACCAGTGCCTAAAAACTCTTCTTTTACACAGGTACTGATACAAACAGTATCATCCCTTAAACTATTTTCTATCAGAAAATTAAACATGTAAATTATAGGAAAAAGACAGCATAGCTGAATCTGGTGATAAAAGTAGAACAACCTCCTTTTTCTACCTTGTAGTTATCAGCTCTATGTATATTTAATATTCAACACATTTAGCTTCAACAAGATATCTTTTCTCAACAAAATATTCCAATATTGAATTCGATCAGGCATAGCATACCACAAATTCTACTACAATGTTGCAGATGCTAAATGCTCCTCTTTGTTTCAAACTAATTCTAATATCTGATCCACAGTAGATTTTGATTCAAAACAGGAAGACCATAAGACAACCATTGTAAATTAATTGTCACTGTCAAAATTATGGTGTCATGTCTAAGAAGAAATGACAATTATTTTATCTAGTTTTGTTTGTAAATTAAAGAGCAGAACCAATAATTGTTCCATCTATCTTCATCCGAGGTCCATCACTTCGTTTTGGTTACATTACTGTGTTGCTCCACATGCTTTCTGAGAAATTAAATAGTTCACTATAGTTTAAATCTGACAAGATTTTAGTGTTCTCACATTAATAATTGAAGACAACTCTGCAATCATCTAATCATTGTAAAAGCAAACAAATTTATCATAAATGATGGTCTGCGATTGAATGACAGGATAAAAGTAGTTTGCATCGTCAATGTATAACCTTTTTCTTATCTTATAATTCAATCTTTTGAAGTTTTAAAACAATTCCATTCGGGTCCCTGAGACCCCACTTATGATTTCTTTCTCAGGAATCCAATTAAAATTTTAAAAATAAAATTATTAGAGTCTATCAAAAAATTTAACCCAAATGAGATGTATTGGAATCTTACCAAAAGAAGCATGCAAGTACTGAGTGGTTGTTAGCAAAGTACTAAAATAAGGATTTCTAAGATAGGAGCGCATAATAGCTTTACTAAATTTCCCTACCGTAAATGGTAGCATATTGAATGATTGAAAGAAAATGATAGGTGCGGATTTCAGGGGTTCAAAACACAATCCATATTTTTAGGACCAAATACTATGTCATTTTATGTTTGGCTGGAAGTGGTCTCACTCAATAGAGTAAAAATTTGACAAGATATTCCCAACTTGGGTTCAATTTTCCAGACAAGAGGATTCAATTTCGCCTGTGCATCAATCTTCAAGGGAGACACCTTTCTTAACAATGACGTATTCATCTGGTTAATTAATGATACGTTTAGAATATCTTATTTACAACTTGTGTAAGTAACTGAGAGCTTATATTTTTAACTTGTTTCAATAAATTCTTCAAAAACAGCTTATGGATACAAATATTATTGATATGAAAATAGTTTTTCTTCAGTTTTAAAAAACCAATCATTCAGTGGTAAGCACTGACTTAATTTACCCAAACATAAAGATCAAGTAAAGAATTACAATTCTGACACATGGTAACTGCTCAAACTTTCTGACAATCCATGCAGAAGGGTACTCATTGCATCAAATATCATTTTGGTTAGTGTGAAAGTGAGAAACATTTTGGTAAAGCATTATACCTTCTTGCCGTATCAAATTTTCAATACATTCTGCAATATAAAAAGAAACAACATTTTTTTATTGCTTCTACTGTGGAGTGAACGACCTCGCCATGCATCGCATTAGTCACATTCCCACTTCATAATTTGCTCTTCTTTGCATCATATTATGTAATTGCTACCTTAGTTCAACATTTGGATGCACACGTTTGATGTGTCACACCAACATTAGACATAGCCTCATATTTCCCACTTTATTATCTGTATCAGAATTGTAATGAATCTTATGCACATGGCATCATTAAGCAATTAGAGACTTCCATTCTCAAACAAAAGCTCTCCCTTAGGCTTAAGAAACGATGACAAATTCAACAGATAAAAGACAAATCACATTTCAAATCTAGAATATAGTATACATGACAATAATTGAATAGCTAATCAGTTTGCAAAACTGTTGATCATCACTAATGTCATGTGTGAGAGAGTTAATTTATGAGGTCAATGATCCTCTCTGTCAGGCGTCAGGGAGAATAATACATGTTGCGGCTACTGAGAAAGCACAAGGGAGAAAAACAGTATCTATGTCAAGCAAAAGACTAATAGCAACATTCCTAACAACTATTATGGCCAAAAGAATCGCCAAACCTCCCTATAAATACAAAATTAGGATGCAAGAATTCATGCTGATTTTAGTCCATGAATTGACTATGAGAATCTTCTCTTTTTAAAGCTGTCTAAATCACCATCAAGCATGACAAGATCGTCTTCGTCATCAATTACTTCCAACTGCTTTTGATGTTTTGCTTCAGTGGCACTTGAAATGTCAGTCTCATCTGGAAGCTTTCGCTTCTTCAAGGTTGAAACTATAGTTATTTCTTCATCCTTTTCAGATTCCACAGCTGTTACTACTGCATCTGAGGTGCTTGCACCATTGCCAACAGATTTGTCTTTATTTTCTGTTGCTGACACTGGTTGAGTCCATCCTGAGAGAACCATCCCATCAGGTTCTTTTTCTTCATCAAACTCCTCTCTGAAAATCACTCAGGAAAGAAATTACTTTAAAACAAGCAGAAAAGATAGAAGGATTCGTGGAGATGGGAACAAATACTATTCTCGCAGAACAAAAAACCAGGGTCAAATAAAAACCTGTGTTTGATGTTAATACTGCAAACAAATTCCTGTTGCATATCCTCCACCGTAAGCATTGTTCCACCAGTTACTGGAGAAGGAAGCTCAGCCAGGACCTGAAAGTGATAGGAAACAGGCTTTGAAACAATCACGATCATATATTTTTCCAAATCAAAGACAACAAATATACCTTTTCAAGGTTAGCCTCATAAATGGCAATCATGTCGTCCTCAACATCACCAGCTTCATAAAGGAGGTTTGAAGCACACATAATAAGAGGAAGGTTCATCCCTAGTTTTGCCTTAACAATTTTTTCGACAAAGTCTTTCAACTTTGAACGGTTGGTGTTTATTTCAAGGGATAAAGGTGTCTGCTTTGCACATAAAAATTTATTGAGTGAGCATGTTTTTAACAATGACTACAGGCATAATACATAACAAAGGGAGATTCAGCAAACCTCAGAACAAACATAACAAGACTTGTTAGGTTCAAATGGCTCCACTGGCATAAGCAGCATGTTTCTTGACGATGTTCCAGACAATATGTCATTCTGAGACGTCCAGAAAAGATTAGAAAAAACATTAAAAACAGTAAAGTTGAATTGTAAACTACAAAGTAGTACATTAATCAAGAATTACTTAGAGAAGCAATGAGCACCAAGGAAAGAACAGGAAGGATAAGACAACCTTCAAACAGAATCTACAATAAATAAAAGATATAAGATACAGAAAAATGAGGTCAGGACAAAAACGCTCAGCAATATAGGGACAAAATTTCCCCTAAAGATCCATGCATTTTGCTCGCATGAAAAAAGACACAAAAAGTACTGTCTGTACCCTCTTAAGTCATGATTAAGGGGACTTTTTTTTAGCCTTTTCTGCAGAAAAATGCTTTCTCAACTATAACCAATGGTTTATAAATTTATAGTAATTATGTATTTAAAAAAATGAAAAAACCTAGTAAAGAAACCAGTATCACTTTTCTCAAACAAAGACACAAAACTAACTTTCTTTTAAACCTTTAAACAACCAAACAAGCCCCAAGCAATCTTATAAAATCAGAATGTTATTCAGTTACGATAAACTATACTGATTTAATATTTAACGAACTATAATGATAGTTATCAAGCATTCAAAATGAAATATGGGTGTAAGCTCTACAACCTAGCACCAGCAACATGATTATCCATTGCACTGTAAAAAAATTGTCAATAGCCAGTAGGTAGCATTTTGTGCCAAGGTAGTTTTTGCTTAAAATGACGTTTCACAATGTTTCCTCAAACCCAGACATTAAGGTAACAAAGCCACTTTCACATCACTACAAATAATTTAAAACAGAATACACAGGAAGTGGAATCACATCATACCTACAACTTTCAATGTCATTTTGCAGCACCTTGATTGCTTCAATGACAATCAACCCAGCAATAACAGCATTTGTAGTCGCAACAGCATGCACAATATTACCAGCAATACCTTTAGCTTCAAAAAGGCTGTGCAGAGGGATGCCAAAGGAAGCAGCCCGTATGTTTGCAGCTGCAGTAACAAATTCAACAGCCAACTGATCATCTTTATCAAATCCTAGATTGCCAATCTCCTGCTCAAAGATGAATTTAAAAATAAAAACAAAGTTGTATCAGACATAAAGATAATATTAAAATATAATAAGTCCAAATAAGTATCGCAAAAGACCTTTTCCCTTTTTGTAAAAAATAGCCGCAATGCTTCAAGAAATATTTTCGAGTTTTCTTTGAGACTCCAAATATCCTGTGGATTCTTCATACCCAAAGATGTCATGGCAGATACTGATAATTCATCATCACACGCATTATTTTTCTCCAAATTTCCATTTTGTTGAGCCAGTTCATCAGACAGAACATCCTTGCTGTATATAGGCTTTGGTCTATTACGATTTTTCCATGTCTCATCATTAGACAAGGCTAATTCAATGTTATACCCAAATACATGGTCGAAAATTTTCCTTCCATATTGATCAATGTCTTCATCTTTCCTACGTTCAAATACATCCTCTACATTTTCTGAAGAGCTAGCACCATCACTAGATCGAACATTCAAGTCATTTCCCTGATTCTTATCCCCAAATAACTTGGCAAAAAGTAGGTCCTTTGCCCACACAACACAGTGAACAAACTGCCATAAATAATGGGAGATAAAAGCTTAGAACTCAATAGACAGAAATTTGAAGCAAACATCAAAATTCATACTTATTTTGCAAACAGGAAAGGCAAAAGCTTGAGTTTAAAAAATTTATCTATTTTCCTAAATATAACTAATATGACAGCCTTCAATAATGCTAAAAGGTATTTATCAAGTACCATCCTTCAAGATTCAACAATGCAACATAAATATCCCATTAATTGAAAATCCAAATAATCGTGAACAACCTAAAATTTCTATGAATTACCCCGGCTCTATAGTTTTATATTTTCTATGTCCCAAGATACAAAAGACGTGACTAACCAAACACAATCAATATATGACCAGTAATATGACCTAAAACATTGTAAACAGTCATAGACTACATGTTTGAAGGCCTATAACTCAATATAACTTTAATGGACAATCTCACCAGTGTAACCCTAATGAAAAATGACAATAAACCATACCTTTGATGGGGTACTTGTGATAGTACAGACAGGATATGTCTTGGGTGCTGGTTTAGGCTGACACTCATAGCACTCTGTTCTTCCCTTGACATGTATAGTTACCTACTTTCAATTAAAACTAAATCATAAATTTGATTGAGAAACAGCAACTTGATATATTGCAGTAATTAACAACACAATCGCATTAAATTGACATCATGTAAAAGTTGGCAATACAGAATGTCAGATACATGTTTCCATGAAAGTCCTTAGACAGATGGGGTAACAAAATTAGCAAAAGAAACGGCAAGTATTAAATATCAAACCTAAAACTTCACACACAATTATAAATTACAAATTTTAAGAATTGAAATAGAGGACGAACCTTTTACTGGATAATCTCATGACAGAAATTAAAGATCTAACGGTATCTACATGTTGAAACATAAAAGCATGCACATAAAACATGTTTTCCCATAAGAAATTAGCTTACCTAGGAACACTGTTGATAGTCCCTAATAATAACCCATTTTCATAAGTCAGATAATCGATAATTTAAAAGAAAAAAAAAAAAAAATATATATATATATATATACACACACACACACACACACATAGATACACTTATACAAAAATAACTATCAAACACAAAAAATTACCACTTGTAATCTACTAAGTAATGCTAAAAGAGCATCCAACTTAAAATGGATATCACTTACTCAACCAATAAATGCAATTAAATTACCTGTCCAAGGAACCCAGTAGTTCCACTTTCAACCAATGGAACATTAGCTGCCAGGCACAAGCGATTCACATGCCGGCGTGCATCTAGATTGTCAAGTCCATTTAGAACAACGTTAAATTGCTTAAAGAAGTCCACATTGAATTCAGGATCTTTGACATTTGCATGGTATGGAGTAATGTTTATGTGGGGCCTAAATTTTAACACAGCATCCCTAGCAACCTGATTGAACACTTCATTAGATGAATGCACAACTGAAACCTATACCATTAACAATAATAACCATAACAGTTCAAACTTACTTTAGCTTTAGATTGCCCGACATGAGATTTTCGAAATAAAAATTGTCTATTCAGGTTACTGACTTCTATTGTGTCCATGTCAATCTGCACGTTAGAAATAAATTACGAAAATTTGTTAAAGCATATCCATAGCTTAAAACAATACAGTTAGATCAAGAGAGACAAAAATGACTAGTGAGCACGTGCACACACACATAATATCAACTCCTAGTACATTAGGCAAGAATTCATGGGTTGACTGATTGCTGACAATAAGACTGCAAAATCAATGTTAATGGTCAAACCTTTATCCAGGAACTCAATTTAGTAGAAAGGGCGGCATTGTACAAAATCAACAAGGAACAATTGTAGGATGGATATTTTGGGAAAAAAGGATGGTGAGAAATTACACACTTGAACTATATTAAGATAGTTTTCAGCCCAGTAAGCTTATATTAAACAGCTCTTCAGGTTCCAAAACTTTAAATAGAAGTTGTCTATCCATGACAAATAATTGTAAAAATACTGGACGTGACAAAATTTGCCCACAATTAATGATACATTGATTACACGAGGTAAGAATCTAACTTGCAATAATAAATAATAAAGTTATCAATCTAGGTAGCAACACATAGTGACAAACTATGAAAATGCTATAATTGGATAACATGAAGAGGGGCTATGGACTTAAATATGTTTTTAGTCCCTATATATTAGTATGTTTTGCTTTTGGTCCGACAAATATTTTTCTTTGTTTTTCATCTTTGTAAATTTCAAATAATTATTTTTAGCCCTTCTAAAATATGTGAATCTTGATTTTATTGCCTATGAAATATTTTTCTCCAATTTCCATCCCTCCAAAATTTCAAATTACTATTGTCAATCCCTAATATCATTTTCAGATAGATAAATAGCAGTTCTTTAATGGAAATTAAGATTTTTTTAGGTGTCACATGTTGACACCATTTCACAACACTAATATGTGTCAATTGGAATGGTCACTTAACCTTTTGTCTAATGCATATACAGTTAACTAGTGTTATATAATAGTAGGGATCACAAGCAGTGATTTTTAATTTTAGAGGGACTAAAAACAAAGAAAACAATCAGAAACTCACTCATTTTACATGGACTAAAAACATATTTAAGCCTTATTTATTAATGCAACTTGCATATTTGTAATACAAATATAAATAATCAAAGGAAAAAAAATTTAAAAAAATTAAAGACATGATAAATAATGAATTACATTTTTCACAAAATCACCATCAATCGAGATGTGCTGTCATAAAGTCAATACCATGTGGGCAAATAGAAAAAGTCACATTGCAGTTGACATATATACCAATTATTTAGTACAACTAAATCAGTTGGACCTACGCAAGGCACATGCTGCAACCACAACCCTAGTATCCACAATAGTGACTAAAGTCACAATTGGGAATCAGAGGAAATCAACTTAATAGTGCAAGTACCACATAGTGGCTATTTAGCAAGACAAAGTACGAACATAGCAATGAAGTCAAAAAGTGAAGGATGATGAAGTTAATAGAAAAATGAACATAACAAAATAGTAAAAATTAGATGTGAACTGGGAAGTCTAAAGAAAGAACTGAATACATAAAAATGTTACAGTATGAAGGAACACATGCCAAAACAAAGGTAACTATTTTGTGGAATGGTAAACAAAAAGGGTTTCAAATCTTCTTATGATGAAGCCAAAAATGTGTTAAAAATGGGGGAGAAATCACAAATTTGTCAGGAAAAAAACCTAAACAATCTTGTTTAGTGGGTAAAAATGGCTTTTTTGAGCCCATAGCATTGTTATGCCATTATAACAAGTGAAAAGCCATTACTGCAGCCGCAACGGCTGGCTGTTGAAAAACCCTTTGCTATTTGAATCCATCCGTAGGGCAGCTCCACTATTGATTACTATACTATGATAATAAATATATACACAAGTAAATATACAATTATAATAATAAGATATGGTCCTAGATGAAAACATGTATGGCAAAAGGTCACAACACACTCAGGATTCTATTCAGTAGTAACTATGAAGATACTCGTTCTGAGTACAACAGCCTCCAGCATTCAGCAGATCCACCATTATCATTAACCTATCACCCTCAGCATTGAGTAGCTACACCATCTCTTCCAAAAAAAACTAATTTTAATTAAAGTTCAATTCTCGAAGATCTTATTAGCCATAACTATAATTACTAAAACTCAAAATTCCCAAATAAATACCAAGATCCACAACCACCACCGTAAATCCATCATCCTCAACAACAATTACGAAAGAGCAATTCAGGTCAACAAACCGTAAGCTCCAACACAGCAGCCCCAACAAGAAACATTCCATTCTCCCCTGAATACAGTTCGTACTCAAAAGCATGAAAACCTGCTCAAACAACCCACCTGGTCCCAACACTCAAAAACTCTTCCTCCTTCAACAAAACATTGAAATTCGTAACGAGAAGCAAACAGCCACCAACTACACGAAAGAGCAAGGAATCAAACTACCAAAAACCCTCCCAAAACCAAAAACTAACAAAGCGATTTTAAGCACGACACTGCACCACCCCAAACCTCAATACAGTACGGCAGCCCAAACAACACTAACCCCTCGCGCTCACGGACACCTCCTAAATAAAACCAAGGCGCGAAACATTTGAAGCACCCATCTCACGAAACGCACGAAACTCGAAACTTTAACCAAACCCCAACAGCACAAAAGCCCTAAACAAAACACCAAAAAACTCAAACCCCAAAAAAATAACTGAAGACCCTTTCCTTCAAAATAACTGAAAAACCCTTTTCTTAAAATAATCTCAAAAACCCAAATAGAGAAGAAAACTAACGATGTGAATGTCAGGGAAGCCGGAGAGCGCGAGAGTCTTGAGAAGCTCGCAGCCAATTCCACCAGCACCAACCATAAGCACTTTTGCATCCTGAAAAAACCCAAAACGACATAAGTCGGTATAAAAACGACAAGACACTCGTAGGGGAAACGACAGAGAGAAAGGGAGTACCTTTACAACGGCGGAAGAAAAAGGAGGAGAGGCCATTGGAAGTGAAACTGTGGAGAAGAAGAAGAAGAAGAAGAAAAGGAGAAGAAGAAAAAGAAGAAGAATGTTGAAAAAATCACATGAAAGAGAAGAAGAAGAGAAAAAAATGCAACGAGGTTTTAAAAATTGAAAAGGGGAAAGTGGTGCAGGGAATCGAACCGTTGACGTGAAGGAAGTGGCAGAATCTAAAAGAGTCGTCAGGGAAAAAGCGCCAAACCCCAAAATGAAGCCAAATCGCGCAAAACAAAGTATTATAAATAAAAACACACACAATTGTGGAAAATAAGAATATCGTAACACCGACACAATGTGTTTGGTGTTTGTTCAACTTGTCACTTTTGTTTTCTGATTATTGTTAGCTTTTGAAAACTATATTCAAAATCTGAAACTAAAAATGTTTTTAAACAAAGCAAAAGATTTATCCATGACACTAATGTGATTATTTAAACAAAAAACTTCCCTTTTGAATGGTTGCACTGGAATTGTTTTGATAGTTTGTATGAGTGATTTTATTCCATAAATAACTACTAATTTAGATACATCATAGCATGAAATTATTTAGACAATAAAACATAATCAAATTAAAAAACAAAACAATTGAAATTTATCTGTCAACCATTTTTTCCTTTACTTATTTCAATAATTCTTTTACTTATCTTAACAAGATTGTGAAATAAAAAAAATGTTAGAAATTACAATTTGTTTTCTTCAATTAAATTTTTTTTGTTGAATTTTATGTTAATAAAAAAATATTTTTTTTTGTATTTTTTTACAGTCAGTTAATTTTCTTCAGTTAATTTTTTTTATATAACGTTATCTTAAAGGACTTAAAAAATACTAAAAGATATGAGTGATTTTTAAAAGATGTTATTCTGTTATTTAAAATATTATATGATAAATATAATTTTTATTAATTGAGTTTTTTTTATAAAAAAAAAAACATCATTTTTTATATTTTTTTTCCAAAATTCTCTCCTTCTTCTCTCTGTATTTTTTTTTTCAGAGATGATAGAGTTTTACAAATCCAACTTATTAAATGTATTAAGTTCATATTTTTTAAGTTCGTTTAGTGTTTTGAGTTGCGTGTGATTTCTTATTTAATACATGTGATTCAAAATCAATATTTGTTTATACGTGATCATCAAATTATATTTAGATATTTAATTAGGGTTTTTTTAGTTAGAATATATTATGAGTACTAAAGCATTTAGAAACAACAGTTTTAAACATAGGTTTTCTATTTTAAGGAAGGGAAATTAGTAATATTTAATTTAATAATTGTACTTATTTGTTTGAATTGATGTTTTAGTATTGATTTCAATTGTATAAAGTTAAAATTATGATGTCAATGTGCCATGTGATGATTGACTTGTATGAAATGTATCATTTCAATTGACTTGGACTCTCTAAAGCGTGAGGAACTTGTGGGTATTCTATTTTTGAACTAAGAATTGCGTAAGAGTGCTTAGATTGGACAAATGGTTGATTTGATACATTTGTTGGATTGTTGGTTTAGTGTAAACTCGTTAGGTGAGAATTAAAATTATAAATCCAGTGAGCTTGGATGGCTTTACTCACTAGGGAATTCCTCACTAACCAAAATTTCATAAAGACATGAGAAATTCTTTCGTTAAGCGAATTTTGTCGTTTGATTTGCAAGGCGACTCTACCCTTCATTGGACAACGATGTTTAAATGAAATATAAATAGTAGTATAACGAAAGATTCATTGGGCAAACAAAGGCCTCACTAAGTGAGCATACCTTTATGTGTGTTTCACAAAACGAGTAAATGATTTGTTAAACAAGTTTAAGATTAAGTTTAACTAAATGACAAACTTAAAGTATTTAGGAAAATCCTTTGATGACTAGATAAGAAAACATAACTAAAAACAAAAGGTAATGTTTAACTATGGTTTTATGTATGATGTTGAGTAGAGTCAAAGCCATCTCACGTCATAAATCTACATAGTTATAATTGTTTTATTTTATATGATACGGCTATTTCTAAGAATAAGGATGATATTATATAGTATAGTGCATATATTATTCTAACTCTATTAAATTCATTACTCATAGAAAATAAGATTTAAGTGAAGAGAGTTAAATGAGATTATTTGTATACAAAACTAATATAAAATAAAAGACATAACTTATATGATTGATAGGAACGAATCCTCCCATTATAAGTTAGGTTAGCATTGCAAATTCAACATATTTACAAGTAAAATATACTTATTGACTTTTGGGCCTTTTTGGCACATGATTAAGCTAGTTCTAATTAAAAGCTCACTTCGAAACCTATAAATGCAAAGGTAAGGTAAGAAGGTAGGTGATTGCTTTTATTGCGATTTTAAAACTTTACTGTGATAAATGATCAAACACGTTTAACTAACTTGAGCCTCGAACAACCTTTGATAGATACATACCCGCTCGGCTTGGAGATAAAAAACGAAGGACTAAGGATAACCCTGTAACGGAGACTTAAGACGACGTTGGAAGATTGATAGAAAACTGCAAAGGAGTATTAATTGTGATTCTTGACCCTACATCTGAAACATTTTGGCGTCCACTGTGGGGCCTGAGGACAAACAAAGAAACTCAATGATGACCACGAGAAACATGGGTGATCAGTAGGATCCTATGGATTTGATAAGGTAGATGCAAAGACAAATGCAAGAGATGCAGAGAAGACATGAGGTTGAGATAACATCATTGAAGGTTGAACACGATGTCGGTCAACAGGAGTAGTCGGGCCAGCGCTTTGTGTCGATCATTCCTACTCCCTCAAAGGAGAACGTTCAGATTGAGGGATCAAATAAGGCCAGAAAGGAGATGAGTATCGTCGCTACCAGAGGAACCCCTCAATCCAACCGGTGTAGGCGAAGGGACTACTGCCCTTAACTATTGATGGCAACCCGATCAAAATGACGTTACGACACCGGATCTCACTTGCGTGAGGAAGAGGGAGAAAATCAATTCGTGATTGGTAGAGTTGAAGAGAGAGAGGGAAAAAGGCAACCTGTGAGCTTCTTTGTGAGCAAGAGGGAAAAACGAGTTTTTTTCAAGAGTGAGAAGGGGAAATTTTTGTTTTAGGTTTTAGGACGTTTTTCAATTTAATTTTTAATTGTTTTTTTCTAAATCCGTATGTAATATCAACAGGTATGGTTTTATCTACTTACATATGGATGCTATATACGGATTTATCAACAGGTATGGTTTTATCCACTTACATTACATACAACAATTATATACGGAAAATTTGTATATAAAGATTATTTCCATTACATACGAATCTAAATTCATATGTAATGATCTGTAGGTGACTATATAGTCATATTTTAATGGAAAATGCTTTGAAAGTCATTACAATTGTAATGAAATATAAATTAGATGGTCATTGATAGGAATCATGTATTATTAAAGCTAAAAACACATTACATACGAATGTAAATCCGTATGTAATAATCTATATGTAATTATATACGGATTTATCCGTATGTAAAATCTGTATGTAATTTATATACGAATATTTTTGTATGTAACTTAACTACGCTCCTTTTATATACGGATTTTTGTTCATATATAACATTACATTGCATATGGATTTTTGAGCTTATATACGGATTTTGATTGTAGGTAATAACGATTTTTCTTGTAGTGTATTTTCTTGTAGTGAATGTCCTAGAAGTTTATGCCTCCCGCCTTCGAGAAGTATGACGGGTCAGCAGAACCTAACAAACACCTCCTCTCGTTCGTTAACACCATGGTTTTCTACTCATTGAGTGATCTCGTATGATGTCGAGCGTTCTCCATATCCATGAAGGGAGAGACATTGGCATGATTCAACACCTTACCGCCTAGTACCATTGACTGCTTTGCCACCATCTGCACCATGTTCGGTAGGTAGTATGCTACCAACAAGGTTCAAAGTTTGACCCACCTTGCTTTAGTGAGTACAAAGCAATGGAAAGACGAATCCTTGAAAGCTTTCATGGACCGATACAACAAAACTACTCGACAAATGAGATATGTAAGCCAAGAATCCATCATCAACAACTTGTCGACATCCTTAGTCCCCCAAACCTTGTAGAGGAGGAAAGATTAAGGAACCAGTGTTGGTTAGAGGCTACGAGTGGAAGGTACAAAGGACACATATATGGGATTGGAAATATTATTTCTCTAGATGATAATGTCGACGGTTACATACAACAGACACAGACATATTATAGTCAACAACCAAGTATAGAGGACTTTATTCAACTCCAAACGCAATTAACAAGTCATGATCAACAACTTTGACAGATGAGTTATCATTTTCAATGATTTATTGGTGTCATCATGCAATACCTTCCACCTCCAACAACCGCAGTTGCACAACAACTTTTTCAATCATAAAATAATGAACAAAATCAACCACACAATGATGTTAAACTAGAAGATCAACCACAAGATGAAAATGATTATCATGATTATTAGCATTAGACATATTTAGAACTTATTTGTATGACTCTATTACAATCTACTTTTAAATAATTAACAATTATGTAAACAATATTTATGTTTTAATGTAAAATGTTTGTTTGAGGTTTAAGTGTTCTTCAATGTCTATGTTGTGTAATCTTTCTTTTATATATATATATATATATATATATATATATATATATATATATATATATATATATATATATATATATATTCCCACTAATATAAGTAAACTTTGAATTTCATAAGTAATTACATACAAATTTTTTCATATGTAATTATATATGAAAAAATTAGTATGTAATTTATATATAACACTATTTTACATACAGATTTTCGAGTTACATATAGATTTTAAGCTGTTAGTAACAAAGATTTTTCTTATAGTGATATTTTAGAATTCAATAACTCACTTTTTTTCAAGAATGCAATATTAGAAGAAGACAACCACAACAAAAGTTATGAGAATGCAAAACGCAATAATGTAGTAAAATGTTTTGCGTCACCCAATTCAGAACATAAACTAAATAAAATTTTGGCTTAAAATATACCTAGTGTTATTTTTTTATGGAACTTGTTTATCATGATGCATATTTAGTTTATTATGTTGTGACTACATGTGTGAGTTTATCCATATTTATATGCATGACGATATCTTCTATGATGCGATGAAAATGTGTAAAGATGTATGTAATACCACTTTTTATTTGCATTAGCTCATCCTTATATATTTTTTCTCTGTAATGTTACCATGGTCTTAACTTGATACAAAAATAAACTCTCAAGTGATAAAACAAATTGACTTTTAAATGATTAACTAAACTTATTATATGAATCTTTTGATTATATGAATATATGTAGTGTATTATATCTATAATTTATAAATTAATAAATAAAATTTTATTTTATTTTATACAATTTTTTTATCATTTTACGTTTGAAGTGATTATTTTATAAACAAAAATAATTACTTGTAAAATAAATAAAAGTTACTTACAATGAAATTATAAAAGTAATTTATATTTAATTTTATAATTTTTTTAGAAAAAAATTATAATATAGTAATCTAATTTATTATATTGTTATTATTTTCAAAATAATACTTCTTAAATTTTTGTTATTATAAAAAAAAATAGCTACGCATTTGTCTTAGTGTAACATCCCAAAATACAATACTTACCATAATTCAGAATTAATTACAATTAACAGTCACATCAAGCCGTCTTTACATTACTGAAACGAAGTTCAAAAGCCGAACGACTTAAGTACAGAATTACAAGAGGTTAGGACGAACGGTTTTTCAAAACTTAAATAACCGAACGTCCAATTCAAAAGCGAATATCAAAAACTAAAAAGGACGGACGTCCTACTGCTCCGCTTTCACTTCAACTTCGACTAAGCTATCCTCCTCGATGACATCTTCCAAAGTTGCCTCGCCTTCTGCTCACATCCACCCGGATGATCATTGCAAGACAGGACGAACGTACACATACGATAGACAACACAAGGAAAACGAAAGGGTAAGCTTATATAATTTAATTCATACATCGACATATACATTTAACATTTCAATTCACATACAACATGTAACTTAACATATAAAGATATATATATACTAGACAGACCGTCTGGACTGTATGAATCTGTGTAGCTACAGGCGTCCTTGCACCCGAGTGGTGTAGTAACTGGGATACACTCAACAGCTGCCACTCGAGGTTAGTCCGTTCTTACGTTGCCCATGTTAACTTATGGACTAAGGACCTCCTGCCATTCCCACACATGAACTACTCTCCTCTACGTGAAGATGAGTATCACGGAATATCAGGATGGACCAAGCCAGCATTAGCATAACCACAGTCATACTTTACCAAATTCCATAATCAACATATATGAGTCGTTCCTCCCTGGAACGCTCGTCCAAAATCCATAATCATAAAATCATTCCATATAGTGTTCACCTTTTCAAACTTCATACTTTGTGATCATTTTTATCTTTAGTTTCAATTACTCAAAATAACGAACGTTCAGTTTTCTGAATGAAGAGGACGAACGTCAAAAGCAAGATTTAGAAGGACCCGTTACTGTAAGATCCTTGAAAAATATTTGTAAGTTAAATACTAGATAAAAAAAAAAAAAAAAAAAAGTGAATAGTAAATTGTGAATAGTAAAAGGTGAATAGTAAAAAGTGAATAGTAAAAAAAAATAAAAAAAAAAATATATATATATATATATTTTTGGAAAGGATAAGTGTTCCACGTAGCTTTGAGATCAGAATTTATCAAATTGCAAATAAAAAATTATTTTTGTAATAGTAAAATGAATAAAAAAATGAATAGTTAAAATGAATAGTAAAAATGAATAGTAAATTTTTTTTTTGCTATAAATAGCCAAGGGGGGAGGCTGAAAATTTACACCAAAGAACTTAGAAAATTTTTGAGAGAAGAGAGTGGGAAGAATTTCAAAGGGGATATTCTGGAAGTTTTCAGAGGACGAGGGGATTAAGTCTGTAATAGAGGTAAGGGGAGCTAACTTTGAGTATTTCCTTTTGTATTATCTTGAGTCTTGGATATGCTATATTTTGTTTTTTCTGATCTTATATCTTGAATATGGAGTATTTTGTTTCTGTATGATCTTAAATTTTAAATGAGAGTATACTTTGTGTTGATATCCAAGTGTGATAGTTGTAAAATGTAATGTTGATTATGTTATGCCACTTGTATGTTATCAGTTGTTTATTTTTTTGTATTTTGGAAGGATTAGAAATTGTCTAACCGGCTCTGCCAGATTCAATTTCTTGTTTCCCCAAACATTCTATTGTTTTCCTTATTTAATTTTATTGTATTTTGGAAGGATTAGAAATTGTCTAACCGGCTCTGCCAGATTCAATTTCTTGTTTCCCCAAACTTTCTATTGCTTCAGTTATTTATTTTATTGCACTTTTGGAAGGATTAGAAGTTGTATAACCGGCTCTGCCAGATTCAACTTCTTGTTTCCCCAAACTATTTATTGCTTTACTTATTTATTTTATTGCATTTTTGGAAGGATTAGAAGTTGTCTAACCGGCTCTGCCAGATTCAACTTCTTATTTCCCCAGACATGTATTGTTCTTGTTATTTAATTATATTGTATTTTGGGATGGATTAGAAGTTGTCTAACCGGCTCTGCCAGATTCAACTTCTTGTTTCCCATGAATTTTTATATTAAGATTATTCTTATGATTGTCAAATATTGTATTCTTCTATGACCATTTATAGTAATATCTTATTATGGGTAATTGTTTATAATTATCTTGTATGAATTCTATCATGAATGAGTTTCTTGGCTGAAATTGATCTTGTTGGAAGGTCTGGAGTAAGGATTCTGTAATAACTTGTATATGAGTATTAAATAGATGTAGTGATACTATTTGAGGTTGTTGTAAGAGGAAGTAAAAATATTAAAATTAGGCATTTTAGATTTAGAGCATAAGCGAACAAGGTAGATAATTTAAATAAATAAATTGTTAATTATTGAAGGCCTCCCTTTGTTGGTAGGATAGAGGAACCTTAAAAAACCTGAGTTGGCACATCCCTGATCATAGAGCAGCCCTGGCCTGGTCCAGTCAGTTGTGACTAGTCATATGTGTTGGCGTCGAAGGTGAGTTTGATGCGTTCAGACATCTGGGTCCTCTCCGGTGACCAATTGGGGTAAAGAAAGATCTCTAATAGGATGAAATTAAAATAAAATAAGTTAATTGGAGATGCATAAAGTTATCATGGTAAAAACTTCATATATATTTTATTTATCGTTACATTGAGCTCAGACTTTAATACGTAGTGGCTAAGATATGATGAAATGTTTTGGCTGATCTATGAATCTTTAATTGGTGAAAATATGTTGAGTTATACTCGTTATGGTAAAAAATGAGTTTATAATATGAAGTATGATAGCTGGCGATATGTTTAATTTATTGACACCAAAATAGGTTATTGTCAAATTATGATTAGAGAATGAACATGATTGAGTTATGTGGAGAAGAGGTTATGAATTGTTGATTTGATGAAATGTTGGAGTGGATAAGAGAGTATGAAATGTTGATGTGATGAAATGTTGGAGTGGATATAAGAAATTATTGCTTATGAAATGATGTTTCCTACGGGAAGTAGTATGTTCGGTTATACCATGAGAGCTTGGTATGAACAAAGTAACACCTGAGGTTAATGAAAGCAGGCAGCAAGTGGTCTGACCATAAGGCTTTGACATAAATATGTGGTTCATAAGTTTTATAGAAGCAGGCAGAGAGCGGTCTGACCATAAGGCTTCAGAGAGTAAGACATAGTATACAGGTGAGGCTTAAGGAAGCAGGCAGAGAGCGGTCTGACCATAAGGCTTCGTGAGTAAGCATAGTATAAATTGTAAGGTTTATGAAATTGAGGAAGATGATTTTGATAATGATGAATTAATGACATCGGGGTAATGATATTTGAGTAATTGTAGAAATAAATGATTAAACTATTCTTATTACAAGTTTAATGATTGATTTGATATGGTTGGCTTACCCTTATTTGTTTATGCTATGATCATATAACTCATGTTATATGTGATTAGATAATGTTGCAGATGTGGTTGAAAAAGCTTAGAGATGAGAGAGATGCGGGGAAAACCTTTCATGGATTTTTGTAAAAAGAATAAATTTGTATTGGGAAGATTATGTTGTGTAAAATTTAAAAGTTGAAATGTCAACGGTGAAGACTATATTGTTTAAAGTTTGTAAGTTTGGTATTGTACTTTCGAGTAATTGAAATAAAGTTTGATTGTTTATATGAGATATCGAATTAATTTAGTCTCTACTATCAGTAATACCCTTTAAAATATTTGGGTGTTACATTATGGTATCAGAGCAATGGTTTTCGAAAGTATTTTGGGACTATGGGGAGTGAAATTATTATTCTTAGTAAAACTATTAATTGTTATGATGAAAACGACTATTGGAGGAAATTGATATCATATGCTAAATTGTATTGTTATCTTTTTGAAGAAATCATTTAAACTCGACAAAGATGCAGCAACAGCAAGTTGATCAAGTACCTCAAAATCATTCTAGTTTGAATGACTTCTTAAGGCATGATCCAACTAAATTTAATGGGGAGGCTACTCCGGATGAGGCTGACTCTTGGCTAAGGCAGAACGAGAAGATTTTTCGGGTAATAACTTGCTCAGAAGAACAAAAATTAACTTATGCATCATTTCTTTTGGTGGGGGAGGCTGAATATTGGTGGGAAAGTATGCAACAGTTGATGACGGTTCGTGGTGAGGCTGTGAATTGGGAGAACTTTAAGATAAGGTTCTTGGAAAAATATTTTCCAAACAGTGCAAAATTTGCAAGGGAGGCGGAGTTCCTGACCTTACAACAAAGGAGGTTATCAGTACAAGAGTACGTAGTAAAATTTAATTATCTCTCGAGGTTTTATACTCAGAATATCACAGAAGAATGGAGATGTCGAAAATTCGAGGGAGGACTAAGGCATGAACTGAAGAAGGTACTTATGCCATTGGAAATACAAGAGTTTCCAGCATTGGTAGAGAAAGCCAGAATGATAGAATTATTGGAGTTTGATCCAAGTAGAGTTTCCAGACTTGCCAAGGGAGAATCTTCAATGAAATTCAACAAAAAACCTTATGAAAAACCACAATTATCATATCGAGGAACAGTGAAGTGTTTTGAGTGTGGAGGAGCACATTTCAGACGTGACTGCCCTAAACTTATTGGGGAAAAAGTTGAAGGGAAGAGATGTTTCATCTGCAATGATCCGGGACACTTTGCTAATGTTTGTCCAAAGAAAAAGAAGGTGGGAGAACCACAACAACAAGATTCTGCTGAAGTAAAGCCCCGGGCAACAGGGAGAGTATTCGCAATGTCTGCAGAAGAGGCTACTAAGCCAGGTACATTAATCTTACACACCTGTATGTTGTTAGGAGAATGCGTATATGTTTTGTTTGACTCTGGAGCCACACACTCCTTTATATCCCTAGCATGTTTAGAAAGACTCGGATTACCGATGCTTGATCTAGGGTGTGAATTAGTAGTTTCTACACCAGCATCGGGACCAGTTACGACCAGTTCAGTCTGTGTCGGATGCCCGATCCAAATTGCAGGACGCAAGTTCAAAGTGAACTTGATCTGCTTACCCCTTCAAAATCTAGACATTATTTTGGGAATGGATTGGTTGACTGCCAATCACGTTCTTATTGACTGTGGGAAACAAAAGATAGAGTTTCTAAATTTGAACGATTTAGAACTAAGCTCAACTCGAGTCGTTGCGAAGGATATCAAAGATGGAGCTACCTGCTTTGTGGTGTTAGCTCAGGAGAAAAGAGAGAATACTGAAGAACAAATCATCGGAATACCTGTGGTAGAAGAATATGTTGATGTTTTTCCAGAAGAAGTACCAGGTTTACCACCTAGTCGAGAGATCGATTTCACAATAGATCTAATGCCTGGAGCTGGCCCAGTTTCTATGGCTCCATACAGAATGGCTCCTGCCGAACTAGTAGAGTTGAAAAAGCAAATCGAAGATCTGCTGGAGAAGAAGTTTATCCGTCCAAGTGTGTCTCCATGGGGAGCTCCGGTATTGCTGGTGAAGAAGAAGGATGGAAGTTCAAGGTTGTGCGTGGATTATCGACAGCTGAACAAGGTTACAATAAAGAACAAATATCCTTTGCCAAGAATCGATGATCTATTAGATCAGTTGAGAGGAGCAGAGGTGTTTTCAAAAATTGATCTCAGATCTGGGTACCATCAGATTCTGGTCAAGACAGAAGATGTGCAAAAGACGGCTTTCAGATCTCGCTACGGACACTTTGAGTACGTGGTAATGCCGTTTGGCGTGACGAATGCTCCAGCGATTTTTATGGACTACATGAACAGAATATTTCGGTCATGTTTAGATAAGTTCGTGGTAGTATTTATTGACGATATTCTTATCTATTCAGAGAATAAGGAAAAGCATGCAGAACACTTGAGGGTGGCGTTGGAAATTTTAAGAAAACATCAACTGTATGGGAAACTGTCAAAGTGTGAGTTCTGGATAGAGAAAGTACAATTTTTGGGTCATGTGATTTCTGCTCAAGGAATCTCAGTGGATCCAGCAAAGGTGGAAGCTGTGCTAAAGTGGGAGCGGCCGAAAACTGTAACTGAAGTACGAAGTTTTGTAGGATTAGCCGGTTATTACCGACGTTTTGTTGAAGGGTTTTCCAAGATTGTAGGTCCTCTAACTCAGTTAACTCGTAAAGATCAACCATTTCTGTGGACTGACAAGTGCGAAGCCAGTTTTGAGGATATGAAGCAACGACTAACGTCAGCACCAGTATTAATCATTCCAGACTCTAGCAAATCTTTTGAGGTGTACTGCGATGCGTCATATCAAGGATTGGGGTGCGTCCTAATGCAAGAAAGGAGACCTGTAGCTTATGCATCTAGGCAGCTAAAGGCGCATGAGAAGAACTACCCAACGCATGACATAGAACTTGCAGCAGTAGTATTTGCATTAAAGACATGGAGACACTACCTCTATGGGGCAAGTTTCCAAGTTTTTAGTGACCATAAGAGTCTAAAGTATTTGTTCGATCAAAAGGAGCTGAACATGCGACAAAGAAGATGGATGGAATATATGAAGGACTATGATTTCGAGCTTTTATATCACCCAGGAAAAGCCAATGTGGTGGCAGATGCATTGAGTAGGAGACAAGCTCAGATAACAACAATGATGGTGAAGGAATTAGAACTGTTAGAAAAGTTACGTGATATGAACTTGGGGTTGCAGTTAACCCCAGATCATATATGGTGTGGTCATTTAGTAATCACTAGTGACTTCTTAGAACAAGTGAAGGTTGAGCAGTCGATGGATCAAGAGTTGCAGCAAAAGATCAGGTTGTTGGACACCGATCAAGTTAAGGACTTCGTTCTAAGTAAAGATGGCATCCTTCGATTTAAGAACAGAGTGTGTATACCTGCAAAGAGTGAATTAAAACATTTAATTTTAGACGAAGGCCATAAAAGTCGTCTTAGCATACATCCAGGTATGACTAAGATGTATAAAGACCTGAAAGAGTCATTTTGGTGGAATGGAATGAAGAGGGATGTGGCCGAGTTTGTAGCAGCCTGCTTGGTGTGTCAGAAGGCAAAAGTGGAGCATCAAAAACCGGGAGGGATGTTACGACAGTTAGACATTCCTCAATGGAAGTGGGACAGTATCTCGATGGACTTTGTAACACATTTACCAAAATCATCAAAAGGTCACGATTCTATCTGGGTTATCGTTGATAGACTAACCAAGAGCGCTCACTTTTTGCCCATTAATCAACGTATGTCTCTAGAAAAGCTGACGGAGTTATACATCAGGGAAGTAGTGAGGTTGCATGGAATACCTACAAGCATTGTGTCAGACAGAGATCCAAGGTTTACTTCAAGGTTTTGGCAGACGCTACAGAAGGCTCTGGGAACGCAGTTGAGGATGAGTTCGGCTTATCACCCTCAGACTGATGGTCAAACAGAAAGGACTATTCAGTCTTTGGAGGATTTGCTAAGAACTTGTGTATTAGATCATCTTGGAAGTTGGAATGAGATACTACCATTAGTAGAATTTACTTACAACAACAGTTATCATTCCAGTATTGGTATGCCACCATATGAAGCTTTATATGGAAGAAGATGTAGAACCCCGTTGTGTTGGTTTCAAGATGGGGAAGCACTAACAGTGGGACCCGAGCTATTACAGCGAACCACAGAAAAAATAAAATTAATCCAAGATCGGATGAAAGCAACTCAAAGTAGACAAAAGTCATATGCCGACAAAAGAAGAAGACCGTTAGAATTTGAAGAAGGAGATCATGTATTCTTACGAGTAACACCAACTACAGGAGTCGGGAGAGCTATCAAGATGAGGAAACTGACACCAAAATTTCTCGGACCGTATCAGATTCTCAAAAAGATTGGGCCAGTGGCTTATGAGGTAGCATCACCACCTGGATTGGCAAATTTGCATAACGTTTTTCATGTATCCCAACTAAGGAAGTATATTCCAGATCCAAAGCATGTGTTAGAAGTTGATGAAATTCAGGTCAAGGAAAATTTAACAATGGAAGTTGGACCAGTGCGTATACTAGATGTTCAAATGAAAAAGCTAAGAGGGAAAGATATTCGCACAGTAAAAGTACTTTGGAATGAAGACACACAGGAAATGACTTGGGAATTGGAAGAATTTATGATAAAGGAATATCCATATCTCTTTTGTAAGTAATCTTTTGTTAGATAGTCTTTGTTTAAATAAATAATTTTCGAGAGCGAAAATAATTGTTGTTGGGGAGATTGTAAGATCCTTGAAAAATATTTGTAAGTTAAATACTAGATAAAAAAAAAAAAAAAAAAAAAGTGAATAGTAAATTGTGAATAGTAAAAGGTGAATAGTAAAAAGTGAATAGTAAAAAAAAAAAAATATATATATATTTTTGGAAAGGATAAGTGTTCCACGTAGCTTTGAGATCAGAATTTATCAAATTGCAAATAAAAAATTATTTTTGTAATAGTAAAATGAATAAAAAAATGAATAGTTAAAATGAATAGTAAAAATGAATAGTAAATTTTTTTTTTGCTATAAATAGCCAAGGGGGGAGGCTGAAAATTTACACCAAAGAACTTAGAAAATTTTTGAGAGAAGAGAGTGGGAAGAATTTCAAAGGGGATATTCTGGAAGTTTTCAGAGGACGAGGGGATTAAGTCTGTAATAGAGGTAAGGGGAGCTAACTTTGAGTATTTCCTTTTGTATTATCTTGAGTCTTGGATATGCTATATTTTGTTTTTTCTGATCTTATATCTTGAATATGGAGTATTTTGTTTCTGTATGATCTTAAATTTTAAATGAGAGTATACTTTGTGTTGATATCCAAGTGTGATAGTTGTAAAATGTAATGTTGATTATGTTATGCCACTTGTATGTTATCAGTTGTTTATTTTTTTGTATTTTGGAAGGATTAGAAATTGTCTAACCGGCTCTGCCAGATTCAATTTCTTGTTTCCCCAAACATTCTATTGTTTTCCTTATTTAATTTTATTGTATTTTGGAAGGATTAGAAATTGTCTAACCGGCTCTGCCAGATTCAATTTCTTGTTTCCCCAAACTTTCTATTGCTTCAGTTATTTATTTTATTGCACTTTTGGAAGGATTAGAAGTTGTATAACCGGCTCTGCCAGATTCAACTTCTTGTTTCCCCAAACTATTTATTGCTTTACTTATTTATTTTATTGCATTTTTGGAAGGATTAGAAGTTGTCTAACCGGCTCTGCCAGATTCAACTTCTTATTTCCCCAGACATGTATTGTTCTTGTTATTTAATTATATTGTATTTTGGGATGGATTAGAAGTTGTCTAACCGGCTCTGCCAGATTCAACTTCTTGTTTCCCATGAATTTTTATATTAAGATTATTCTTATGATTGTCAAATATTGTATTCTTCTATGACCATTTATAGTAATATCTTATTATGGGTAATTGTTTATAATTATCTTGTATGAATTCTATCATGAATGAGTTTCTTGGCTGAAATTGATCTTGTTGGAAGGTCTGGAGTAAGGATTCTGTAATAACTTGTATATGAGTATTAAATAGATGTAGTGATACTATTTGAGGTTGTTGTAAGAGGAAGTAAAAATATTAAAATTAGGCATTTTAGATTTAGAGCATAAGCGAACAAGGTAGATAATTTAAATAAATAAATTGTTAATTATTGAAGGCCTCCCTTTGTTGGTAGGATAGAGGAACCTTAAAAAACCTGAGTTGGCACATCCCTGATCATAGAGCAGCCCTGGCCTGGTCCAGTCAGTTGTGACTAGTCATATGTGTTGGCGTCGAAGGTGAGTTTGATGCGTTCAGACATCTGGGTCCTCTCCGGTGACCAATTGGGGTAAAGAAAGATCTCTAATAGGATGAAATTAAAATAAAATAAGTTAATTGGAGATGCATAAAGTTATCATGGTAAAAACTTCATATATATTTTATTTATCGTTACATTGAGCTCAGACTTTAATACGTAGTGGCTAAGATATGATGAAATGTTTTGGCTGATCTATGAATCTTTAATTGGTGAAAATATGTTGAGTTATACTCGTTATGGTAAAAAATGAGTTTATAATATGAAGTATGATAGCTGGCGATATGTTTAATTTATTGACACCAAAATAGGTTATTGTCAAATTATGATTAGAGAATGAACATGATTGAGTTATGTGGAGAAGAGGTTATGAATTGTTGATTTGATGAAATGTTGGAGTGGATAAGAGAGTATGAAATGTTGATGTGATGAAATGTTGGAGTGGATATAAGAAATTATTGCTTATGAAATGATGTTTCCTACGGGAAGTAGTATGTTCGGTTATACCATGAGAGCTTGGTATGAACAAAGTAACACCTGAGGTTAATGAAAGCAGGCAGCAAGTGGTCTGACCATAAGGCTTTGACATAAATATGTGGTTCATAAGTTTTATAGAAGCAGGCAGAGAGCGGTCTGACCATAAGGCTTCAGAGAGTAAGACATAGTATACAGGTGAGGCTTAAGGAAGCAGGCAGAGAGCGGTCTGACCATAAGGCTTCGTGAGTAAGCATAGTATAAATTGTAAGGTTTATGAAATTGAGGAAGATGATTTTGATAATGATGAATTAATGACATCGGGGTAATGATATTTGAGTAATTGTAGAAATAAATGATTACTATTCTTATTACAAGTTTAATGATTGATTTGATATGGTTGGCTTACCCTTATTTGTTTATGCTATGATCATATAACTCATGTTATATGTGATTAGATAATGTTGCAGATGTGGTTGAAAAAGCTTAGAGATGAGAGAGATGCGGGGAAAACCTTTCATGGATTTTTGTAAAAAGAATAAATTTGTATTGGGAAGATTATGTTGTGTAAAATTTAAAAGTTGAAATGTCAACGGTGAAGACTATATTGTTTAAAGTTTGTAAGTTTGGTATTGTACTTTGGAGTAATTGAAATAAAGTTTGATTGTTTATATGAGATATCGAATTAATTTAGTCTCTACTATCAGTAATACCCTTTAAAATATTTGGGTGTTACAGTTACCAATCAGAATAACTCGACACATGAGTATTTGACGAACGTCATTGCTACTCAAATCAGTTAAATGAACTGACTCTAGAGTGATACAATCAATATTCAGAATATTTTAATACCAAGATGTTAGGTCAAATCAACTTGGATGAAGATACAGCAAGACGAGTACTTAACTACATTGGGAATCTTTCGTTTAAAGGAATCGACTGCCAGTCAATGACCGAACGCGACAATGTACATTTACTAAGTATTTGGACGAACGCTATTTACGTCCGTTAAGAAATCAAAGGTAAGGAGGAGCGTTCGGTATGAGATCGAACACTACATTAGAACGAACGCTGGGTAGATGACCGAGCACCAATTATGACGAACGCTTGGTATAAGACCGAGCACTATTTAAGACGAACGCTTGGTATAAGACCGGGCGCTATTTAAATTAATGTATACGGTATCACTACGCTGGGCCGAACGCTCAAACATAGTATTTTAAATGAGTACACTCGTTCTCGAATAGAATTCTTTCCGAATGAAAGAATTTCATTTTTAAGTCATTTACTAGGAAACCGAACG
Organism: Vigna umbellata; assembly: GCF_029865625.1. Lineage (NCBI taxonomy): Eukaryota > Viridiplantae > Streptophyta > Magnoliopsida > Fabales > Fabaceae > Vigna > Vigna umbellata. The sequence continues at coordinate 3,166,759 of NC_142174.1, read as the reverse complement.
GTATAAGACCGTACGATGACGAGCGTAATTTATCATAGTGAGTAATTTCCATTCAGATTTTTCATCTATCTTAACTCAATATTTCTCATATAATTCATACTTTATAACTTCATATCCATCATTAATTCACATACTTTATAGAATTCATCATATTAACAAATCAAACTATACAATAATCATCCATCTTTCAATCCATACTTAGCAAAATCAACATGTAGTTCAACCAACAGGAAACATATTCATTCAGTACAACAGTGCTCGTTCATGCATACTCAATCAGCCCATATACATATATATATATCATACAATAAGTCCATATCATGCTTTCATACAACATACAAGCATAAATTAAATCAATAAGCTTCCCTTACCCGGATCAGTGAGTGAAACGTCCTAATGAAATGGTATGGTTCGCCCTCTTACAGCTTCTATCCTCAGATTCACTTAGTCTAATCACCAAAATCAGAAATAACTCAGATATATAACCTATACATGAAACCAGAACCTGGTTTCGCACGAAATCTAATGGACGAACGGTCAGAGACGAGAACTTACCAGCTCAGATCCCAATCTGTTCGGTCCAGAATGACGCTCACGTCTCAGACGGTTCTGAAACGTGATCGGAGAGGAAGGTGATGAGTTACAGTAGAGAGAAGGTGAACTGGTTCTAGAGAGAAGGTGGAGAAAATGGAGAAATCAGTTTTGAGGAAGAAGGTGAGTGCATGCAGAGAATGGGAAGGAGTGTTTTAGAAATTCAGTTCTCTTCCCCAAGTCAACCGGATGTTCTCTCACACGCGGACACCTGTCTTCCACTACTGTTTTCAGAATGTTCCAACATGACACATGACAGACGTGCAGCAGAGAATGTGAGTGCGTTTTAATGATACTGAGCAATGACGTGGGTGCATTAATTGAGATTTGACATATATTTACAGCGTTAATTATCTAGGGTCTCACAAATAGTACATTTGTAAACAGTTATATATTTCTTTTATCACTATTATATTACGATAATAGTTATCCATATGTCTTTAATAACTCCATATGAAATATATATATATATATATATATATATATATATATATATATATATATATAATAAATTTAGAATATAATGTTTATAAATGGAAATGAATAAAATTTAGAATTCGTAAAACAAAAATAATCTATGTCTGTAGAGAGGACTTTTTTTTTTTGTATATATATATATATATATATATATATATATATTATATATATATATATATATATATATATATTTTTTAATTTTACTCTTTAAGTAATTATTATTTAAATTAAAATAATTACATTTTTATTTTTCTTATTAACCTTTAATATAAATTAAGTCATTTTATAAATTAAATTAACTATTTTAATATTTTATCCTTTTAATAATTACATTTTTAAATTTAAATAATTATTTACAATAAAAAAATTATATAATAATAAAATATTATACAAATTATTCTTTTATATTTTTTTATTAAAGTGATTTTATAATTTAATAAAAAATTTGTTAAAATAAAGAAAAGGTATGTATTTTAACTAGTTTCTTTTAAATATTTAAAAATTTACTTTAGATCATATATGTTAATAGGCTGATAGTTACATGTTATCATTTAATAATTGTTAGCAAATGTTTTAAACTTTCACCAGCTTCCATGACTCTACCTTATTTTTTGTTTTCACTATGACAAATTTGGACTTATTTTTTTTTCCTATACTCCCATAAAATTCTCTTTACATCCACATAAAGTTCTGTTTTTGCACGGTACAATTCAGAACTTATTTTCAGAAATAAAAAGTATTTTCGAACTGTGTAATTAAAAATAAAAAAATGTATTCTAAATTATATAATTTAAAAGACAAGTAATATCTAAAGAAATAAAAATATTTCAAAAATACGTCTAAAGACACAATGTAATGTTAAAGAAAAAAATACAAATAAATATTTTTTTTGAAGGAGTTAAATTTCTTTTAATAATTTATTATGTATTTCATTAACAAAAATAATATTAGAAACTTAAAATTTATTTAAACTTTAGCATTATTGCATTTAATTAAGTGCTTAAAATAAAAAAGATAGGAAGACTTTAAATTATAGTAAATACATTCCCAATACCAGAATTTTCAACAGGAAAAGTAGTTCATACACCACTATTAAACTATCCCTACCATTAAACATAATTAAACAAATTCGTTACCTATATATATGTACATGTGGAATGTGAGAAATCTTTTCCCAGTCTTCGCCTCCTTCTTTGTTGCATCGCTGTTCCAGCAAAGGACATCTGTCTATATAAAGAAATGAAATTGATTTGGGAAGACCCTCCTCTGGTAAGCATTGGAGGTTGGGACAATCCCAAAGGTTCAGTGATTGAAGAGATGAGAGTTCTAAGAGACCCTTGTAGTTCAGTTTTTTTAGATTTTGACAATCTTTTATTATTAGTTCAGAAAGACAGAGTGGAAGCAAACCTTCATCAGGAAAACATTCCGCCTCTACTTCTACAATTTTTAAAGTTTCCAACGAAGGACTGTCTCCTAAAGCTCTTTTGAGTGAGCCAACAAGTCTAAAGCAATTAATCAGTGTGATGTCTTTTAGATTTAATGGCAAACCTCCTTCAGAGAACGACTCAAGTCTTGGACACTCTTTTATCACTAGCCTAAAGAGAGATGGAAGCAGCATATGCATGTTTGCAGGCAATGATTCAAAGTTAGGGCACTTTTTGATTTCCAGATGCCAGAGATGATTGTGAACATGATTCTGTGAAATCGTCTGTAGATTAGGAAATCCAATGAGTTGAAGAGTCCTGAGTGTTGGGAAGAAATCAAGTGGAAAGATCCTTCGAGAGACACAGTCATCACTTATTGACTCTGAACAAATGGACAACTTTTCAAGAGAAGTGTCGAATAGCATATGTCCAACCATTGCCACCAATGATGCTGCCATGCCCTGCCCATCCATTGTGAGCTTTTTCATTGTAGACCGCTCCAACGGCAGCTTTCCGCAGTCTTGTAGACGTAATTCTACCGCACTCACAATCAAAGCTTCAAGTTGTTCGCACTCAATCACTATTAAAGTTTTTAAAGCAACAAACTTTGGCAGGTGTCCTTTCAGCTTGGGACAATTTTCTATTGAAAAATATTGTAGACATGGAAAAGCACCTGTCACAGCTTGGCAGTCCCACTTTTCCCATTGCCTCATATGGGAGAAATACAATGTTTCAAGGGATTTAAATGAAGAAGAGTTGTTCCCATGAAAATCAGCACCAATACTCACTATCCCATTAAGTCCTGCAATGCTCAAGTGCTTGAGAAATAGAAAAAGTCCAAGCGGAGGTAAACGTTGGCAAGATTCACATCCCTCCAACTTTAAGGACACCAGATTCGGTAATGAATTATGAAGTAACCAATCTGGAAATTGTTTACCAATATAGTTCCTTATTGACAACTCCTTCAAATATTTTGAAGGACGTAGATTCTCAATTACATCCTCAGCTTTTTCTGAATCAACAGAGGAGCTGCCAATGAAATTCCATTCTAACCGTAGTTCCACAAGGTGTGGTTTGTTCTTCAAATCTACTTCCAATGCATAGGAGGGACTCTCAATATTCTGCAGATCATCAATTGTTAGACTTCCATGAAGATCGAGTTCTCCTAATTGCTGAAAATTGTTTTCCTTACTTTTCTCAACATGAAATGAACTCATCAATACTTGAACATTGTTCAGCTTTCCCAAATATGCTACCACATTTTTCACTCCAATATTTACTAATTCGAGACGACGCAAATTGTGGAGTTGATGTAAACATGGGGGAAGCTCCTTTAATTTTCGACAAAAGTTCAGCTGCAGTATTTGCAACTTGTAGAGTAAACTTATTGAGTCGGGTAGTTTTTTTATTTGAGTCTTGGATAGATCTAATGAACGAAGATGCTTAAGATTTCCTACAGATTTAGGCACCTCCGTAAGGCTACGACAATTATACAAAGATAAGACACGTATTAACTTAAATCTGGAGAACAAGTCATCTATGGACATCTTGCAATGCCAAACCCTACTATCTGTTGGAGTAAATGTATGCAACTTTTGAGTATCACTCGAACCCTCAAACCCATCAAAATCTGATTTAGAGCTTGAAAATGAACAATGACGGGTTGTTTTGGGAATACCTTTTGGTTCATCAACTCCTGACCTGATGCATATGTCTTCACAGACGTATTTTGCTAAATCATTTAGCAGGTCATGCATGATAAAACTCTTTTTCTCTTCGTTTCTTGACTGTTGAAAGAAGGACCACGATAATAGATCATTGCAATATTCTTCACCAACTTCTTTAGGACTCTTTTTCTGTAGAGGGTTTTCTAGGATATTTTCAGCCATCCACAATCGAATTAACCACTCCTCCTCAAACCAAGAACCTTTGGGAAGTAAGGCACAAAAAGCAAAGCATTTCTTCAGATGAGAAGGAAGGTGGAAATAGCTCAGTCTTAAAGCAGGGAGTATATCACTTTCATTTTCTGAAAAATCCCATATCTCACTCTTCATAATACTTTCCCACTCCCAAAGGGATGATTTATTGTGTAATAGACTTCCCATAGTTTTTAAGGCTAAAGGAAGTCCATTACATTTTTCAACTATCTTCTTACCAATCTCTATGAAGTCTGAGTCTGGTTGGGGATTAGCATTTTCGAATGCATGCTTTGCGAACAAGTCCCAACAATAATCTTCTTCTAATACCTGAAGGAGGCGCTTTTCTGATCGCATGGTAACAGCAACCTTCTCACTCCGTGTAGTGACAAGAATTCTACTGCCTTGGCCTCCGAAAACTAGGGGCTTCTGCACATCTTCCCATCTCGATGGTCTTTCGTTCCAAACATCATCCAAAACGAGAAGAAATTTCTTTCCCATAAGTTCTTCTTTCAGTCTTTTCTGAATTACTTCATGCTGTATACTATTATCAGTGGAACCAGTTATTGTGTCAAGAATTGCTCTTGATACTTTTAGAACATCAAATTCCTGTGGAACACTGACCCAAACTTTAGTATGAAAGTTAGCTTCTTCAAGCCTTGGGTCGTTGAATACATGTTGGGCAAGAGAGGTCTTACCCATCCCACCCATGCCCACAATAGAAAGTATAGATAGGCTGTTGTGAGTGTCCGATGTGAGCCAGTTAAGGACAAATTCTTTGTCATCATCTCTGCCATAGATAACACTTTCATTTGGCAAAGATGTATGTGCTAATTTACTACCGGATCCTGATCCAACCCCAACACCACCAACCTTTTTCAAACCTAGAAAATCGCTTTGGATTGCAAGTTCTTCTAGGTCCTCGATGACTTGTTCCATCATGGGTTCAAATTCAATTTCAAAGAAAGAAGAGTCGAGGGAATTCCACACCTTCTTAGATGCACTCTGAGACTCAGCTTGCACTTGGGTTTTGGAGAGTTCATAATCTATCTCATCCAAGAGATCTTCTGCATCAATCACAACATCTTTGGCCCTGAGAAGCCAATCTCTGACACGTGGATCTGTGAACTGCTTTTGTTCTGCTTCAAACGCCACAACATCAATGGCTAGCAGCTTCATCTTCAAGTTGCTGAGTTGCTTCTTGTGCTTTCTTTGATGAAATATGTCGACCAGACGAGAAGCCAAAGTGTCGATAGTCCTCTCGAGGAAAGTGGAAACTAGAACACCGGTAACCATTTCTGCTGCCATGATAACAATAGAGAAGAGAGAGGATGAACGAGACTGTGAGATTTGAAGTGAAGCTTATGCCTTTGACTAGGTGCAGTGCAATGGAAATAATGTCAATAAGGTCATTTTTTAATGATAGCCTTGAATTAAGGCCGGTGAACTTTTTCGTCAACAAGCAATAAAGAGTATTGAGTCTTCCGACAGCACTCTTGTTCACAAGCTGTACTCTACTACCGTAAATAATGAGTGGTTGTGTTAAAGAGAAGGTTGACAACTTCTCCTTTACATTAACGACATAATGATGTTACGAAACACTTTTACATTTAATATAGATTATAAAAATAAAATAATTATAAAAGTATAAATTATATCATTTTAAGAAAAGAATTATATAAAATTTAGGTACGTAAAAAAATCATTACTATTTCTAATAATATAAAAAATGAATCGCAACCCATCTTCTATGTCTTCGAGTGAATGGAGTCGAAACAAAAAAAAGAGAATGATTACAGAGAATAATAATAATAATAATAAATAAAAATAAAAGCTAAGAAATGAGATAGGAAAGATAAAAAAAGAAAATAGTTGTAAATTATTCAAAGATAACAAAACCAGTGATATATGTAATGATATAATCAGATTAAAAAAATAAAAGAAAGAGAGAAAAAAAAGTGATATATCTTGTGATAAGGGATGTAATGAGAAAAAGTAAAAAATTTAAAAATGAAATAAAAATAGGATAAAAAAGTTCAAGGGCATATTAATCTCTCGTTTTTTTTTCTCTTATTTTTCTTAAACTTGTGTGCCTTTTTTTTTTATTAAGTAAATATAAACTATTTAAACACATTATATATAATTAAGCAAATACACGCTTGAATGTTTGATCGGCTTTGTTGAGTTTCTTTTATATTGTTCGAGCATGTTAAGCTCCAAACTTCCTTTTTTTTTTTCTACACTTGGATGTTCTTATGCTAAGCTACCCCTGTATTTGTGTGTCAGGCTCATTGTGGTCAGGTAGAGAGATTATAAGGCCTTGATAAAATAAAAGATCTAGAAAGATAGGGAACGTAGATATTACTAATTAAAATAAGAAAAAAGACAAGTTATATAGGGGTGAAGTGAAACACATGAGTTATGAGGATCTAAAACTTCTTGTTGAGTTAGTGGTTATGGATTTGATTCTTGTGCATGATACATGTGATGGAAGCATGTCGAGGCATCAGACAACTTCCTTGAACTAGAGTGCAGCGGAATGGAAATTAATTGAAGCAATGAAAGATAATGCATGTAAGGTGTTTGATGAAAGTGTAAATGAAAGTATGGTGTGTGTTTGGAGCTTTTAAACTCAAAGCTTTCCTACTAAGGAAGGAAGCTAGAAGAGAGTGGCTGAATTCGAAATTCAGAGATGACTTAAGGATATAAGTTAAGCAAACAACTCTGCAACAATTCATTATATCCAAAAGTGAAAAATACAAGAGATTGACTCTTATTTATAGGTGAAAGATGAATCTCTAATCTCTGCCAAATTCTCTCTAAAAATTCAAATATAATTCGAGCTTGGGAGCCAAGCTAGATGGATCACGCTTCTCACTTCAAACACACATGGAAAACATGTAAAAATTGAAATCTGATAGGCAGTGGTTGGCCGCGCAGTGGTTTTGGCTTAGCCAAATCTGAATTCGGAAGGTAAATTCTTTCATGAGTCCAATCCGGAAGTCAAGCTTCAAAATCCGAAAAACCCTCCTTTTCTTCCTTATTTTAGCTTCTTTGCTTCTCTTAACTTTCCAAGCTTCTTGGATGGTTCATCCATTATCTCCTACCTTTATTGGATCCTACAAAACACATATAAGCATATTAAAAAGAATCATTTTAAGACTTAAAAAAAAATAAAAAAAGAGTTTCTAAATATTTTTCTCCAACTTTCTTTTCTTTTTCTTAGCCTTAGTTTAAGTTAGTACTTGGAATTCCCTAAAGATTTTCATCAACATGTTTTTATAAGGAGAGTTAAACCTTAATGTTTCTATAAAATTATGGTATGATTACTACGTATTTTTGAATGTGCATGAATTGCTTTGATGGATGCAGATTCTGGTTTGTCCTTGGTGAAATTCTTTTGGCATGTGTTGTTATTTTTTTTATGTGAATTTTAAGTGCTATTTGTATGCCATCTTGTGTCTTCATGATGTGGTGCAGCCCATTTATTTAAATTATGATGCAGTACAGTTTGGCTTTATAAAAATCAGTGTAGTTTTTCTTGGCCTTTGTATTTACGGTGCATACTTGGTTGATGCCATGATTCTGATCCATGCGATGCAGTGTTGATGCCATGTTTCTCTGTAGTCCATCGGTCTTTTATAATAATCCAATGCTTAGATCATTAAAGTTTTGTTAAAAAATAATAATTGGTGTGCCTGGAAAAAAAAACGACACGCTGGATTTATGAACATTGACCCATGCTTTTGAAAATAAAGTGACGAATGAAATATTAAGAACACAGCTTCTGGAATATCTTTCTTCTTTGTGCAGTGGTTTCTGGAAGATTGTTTTAAAAAAAATTAGAAAAGGTATGCATGCTTAATCTTTTTTCGTTGTTACTCATTTTCAATTAATCTTTTTCATTGTTATACCAAGTTCCTTATAATTTATGCAGTGCTTATAATATTATATTGTTAGACCATTAAAATATAGTTTGAAAACTGGTTGAATGTTGAAAAAAGTTCCAAATAAAATCACGTTGTTTTGATTAGGAACCTTAATCCACATATTTTCTTTTGAAAAAAATATGATACATTGAATTAGAAAGGCCACGTTTGAATTATAGTGTTTAAGTAGTGATATATTTTTTTTACGTGCATAAGTATTGGCTTATTGTTTTCTAACTGGTCCATGATTTAATATATATATATATATATATATATATATATATATATATATGTATATGTATATGTATATGTTATGGTGCAGCGATAATTTTGTTGTGGTGTAAGTTTTGAACGTGCATAATTTTGGAGATGCTGTTTTATTTATTCTTATTGGTTGTTTTATTGGTTAAGTCAATGGAATAAATGTTGTTGGAATATTTGGAGCAGTGATTTTATTGCTGGATTGAAATAGAAAATATTATCAAAGTCTTGAACGTGCAATATTTTTTTTTGGAATGCCTTTGTATGAGTAAGCGGGGTTTCATAGTTTGGCACGAGTTACGGCACATAAAATGGTAGATGAGAATGAAAGGAGGATAAGGTAAGGGTATACGTTGTGCAGAATTTTTAAGTGGTGCTACTAGATGTTTCAAGTAAGATGCTGGAATAATCTTTGTTGATTAAAATTTAATGGAATTGATTCTGGATTTTAAGTGATAGTGCGTACAAGTTGTTTTAGAATTTTGGTTTAAGATGATTTTTTTGTGTTGTTATGTGTATGATTCATGAGATAAGTTGTTGTTTGGCTTTTATAAAATTGAGCTATTAAAAGTTGTTTGTGGGGGTAAAGTTGATGTATTGTTGTGGTTTTGGATGGGACTCGGGTTTTTAGTTGGATTATGTTGGCTGTTTTTAAGTTATATAGGTGTTAAGTGTATGTGCTTGCGATGAGCGCACGGTGTTTTAGGAACTGTGAAAGTTTATGTCGGAATGGTGTGTGAGCATGATGAGATGTTGTTTGAGTGGAAGGTTTGGGTTGTTGATGTGTTTGGTTGTGTTAAGTTTTTTTTATCGTAATGGTAAAGTTAAGTTTGTACTTTTGTCTGTATAAGGTAGTGGAAAGTAGTTATTGTTTTACCTCTGAGATAGTGGAGAATGGAGGATTATAGTGTTGTTCATTTCATTTGTGTGAGGTAGTAGAAAGAGAGGATTATGGTGTTATTCATTTCGCCTAAAAGAGGTTATGGTGTTTAGTGGAAAGAGATTTTTTCGCCTGCATGAGGTACTCGGAAAGGAGAGGTTATGGTGTAGTTCCTTTTGTCTGTGTGAGAGACATGGGAAAATGATCCTTGGTGTGATGGTAGGTTATGAAAGAATGACATATTGTTAATATTACTTGATGGTAATGTGTGTTCATGTCATGTGAATGTAGTTTTGATTCATGGACGAAATTGTTGGTTTGAGAAGTGTGAGTGAATATGACTATTGTTTATTATCTTGTATTATTTTTTGGTTAACTCACCCTTGATGTTGATGTCTAAAGCGAAGAAACACGTGATGAAAACTTATGAGAGTTTTGAAATGTATTTAAGACAATAATTTTATTTTAAATTGTAATTTTCGAACGATATGGCATTAGAATAATGTTTACTTCTGATTGAATTTAAATGATATTTTAAATTTATTACATCACAACAATTGAATAATTGTTTTTTGGGTTAAGTATGTTTTCAGTCCTAGAGAAATTGTTTTTAGTCCCTCTTCCAAAGTAAAGTACATTTTAGTCCTCCTTCTTCAAAAAAACCTTATTTTTTGTCTTTGAAAGAGAGACTAAAAATAAATTCGCTTGATAGTTTAAGGACTAAAAACATACTTAACTCTTGTTTTTTTAATTCACTATTTTGTGATGATATTCAGCTTTATATCTTAATTAAATGAATGTTTTATAAATTATACATGACATTCTAAAATGAGTGTTAAAAAGATGTCAGATTGTCTTGTACTCCATTTGTTAGAAAATTGAGCTTCCACCGAACTCAATTATTAGGTCATCGTTACTCTATTAAGAGAGGCTTTTTGTTTTCACAATGTTGATGCTTTCACTAGTTTGGTGCTTCTTTATGAAGTATTTTCATGAAGTATGCCTTGCTCTCAGGGTTTTTTTTATGTCTCAGATAGAGGCCTTTGGTGTCGTAATGAGCTTGGTGCTTCATCATGCATTTTCTTCGTGTAGTAATTCTTTGTCTTTGGTATCTCGTTTGAAGGGCTTTTGTATTTTTCCTTGTACTGTTTTGGTGCCTTTCTTTGAAGACTTTAGTCCCTTGTTTAGAGGGCTTTGGTGTATAGGTCGGACGGTCTAATATGCTTTTTGATACGTGACATTCCATGTTCAGGTTGACATACAGAAAACACTCCAACACTCAATAAGTTTTACAAAAATAGGTTATGAAAAATGTATTTTTCCTATATATATATATAAACAATTAAATTAGACTCATCAATTATTCATTAATAATATTTTCATTAACTATCCATCAATAATTATCATCAATAACTATTATCGTTATTGATTATTGGTTAATTACGTCAACAACTATCTTTACTGATCGATTTATTAGCCACTTACTCACTTGGAACCATTGACCCGTCCGGCAGCCATATATATATATATATATATATATATATATATATATATATATATATATATATATATATATATATATATATATATATATACTAATAAAAAGTAAAAAATAAAACTAAAAATTAGATATTACAATTGTTACAAAATATTATTAAATTTTATATTGAAGGTATAAAAAATATAAAAGATAATAAAATGTATATAAAAATAAGTATGTAACACTTAAAAATAATTACTATTTATGAATGAAAAATTTCCACAAATAATGAAATCAATAAATAATAAGAGTAAAACCGATATAAGAAAATATTCACAACAAAAATGGTTAAAAAGTAATCTCTTTATTCATTGTTATAAATTGGGTTTTCTTAATTTTTTACTATATTTTGTTATATATATATATATATATACATGTATTATTTTTGAATAATTTAATACATTCACATAAAAAAATTAATTGACTGTAAAATAAATATTCATTTTAATTACGCAAAATTCAACCAATTTTTTTAATATAATTAACCAATTGTAATTTAAATTATTATTTTTAACATTTTATTTATTTCGAAAATTTGTTACGATAACTAAAATAATTATTGAAATAAGTTATAGTAAAGGAAAGAAATGATTGGCAGATAAATTTCAATTATTTTGCTTTTTAATTTGATTATGTTATATTGCCCAAATAATTTCATGCTATGATGTATCTAAAATAGTGGTTATTTATGGAATAAAATCACTCCTACAATCAAATAATCCGATGCAACCAATCAAAGAGGAAACTTCTTCTTTAAATTAGGGTCATTTACCTTTTTCTTAAAACATTTTTAGCTTCACATTTTGAATTTCAAAAGCCAACATCAATGGCAAAACAAAAGTCACTGTTTGAGTACATAAAACACAGAATTGTGTGAGCATATTCTTAACTTTATAAAGATACATATATTATATAAAAGTAAAATATTATAAAAGACATAATAACTTGTATTTTCATATATATGTTTTAGGAAAATATTTTTTTAATAACTTTTTTCACAATTTTTTTATAAATAGTTATCATTAATATGTTTTAAATATACCAACTAATAAAATAGTTTCTTATAAAATAAATTATTAACAAAAAAGTTGATAACATTTGTATACATAAGGCTTTGTTTTGCACAATTTGGTTTCATTTTGGTTTGGCGCTTTTTCTCCTTTTTAGATTGTGCCACTTCCTTCAGGTCAATGGTTCGATTCTCCGCACCACTTTCCCCTTTTCAATTTTTAAAACCTCTTTGTATTTTCTCTCTTCTTTTCTTTCTCATGTGATTTTTTCAAAGATTCTTCTTCTTTTTCTTCTTGCTCACAGTCTCACTTCCAATGGCCTCTCCCCCTTTCTCTTCCGCCGTGTAAAGGTACTCCCTTTCTCTCTTTCGTTTCCACTACGAGTGTCTTGTCGTTTTATATCGTCTTATGTCGTTTTCGGCCTTTTCAGGATGCAAAAGTGCTCATGGTTGATACTGGTGGAATTGGCTGCTAGCTTCTCAGCTATCCGGCTTCCCTGACATTCAATACCTTATAGTTTTCATCTCACTTAAGTTTTCACTTCTTCTAGCTGTCTGATGGAATCCCCCGTTGATGTTGTGCCAGCTGCAAAACGCCCCCGATCAATGGGTAAATTCATCGTTTCCTTCACAATCTTTTGTTGATTTTTAAATTTTGGTTTAATTTTAAATTTGACATTAATGTTGATCCTGGTGCACTATTTGTATTTTCAGAGTCTTTTCGTGTTCCCCTCTTTAGTTAATAGTTTATTGTGGATTATGTGCATGTTGCATGCGTAAAGTTTTGTTAATTCGTAATATTCGATATGTTTTTTTTCTTTTTTTTTTAAATTTTAGGATTTAACAAGTTTGGTTTTGGGTGTGTGTTGCTTTGTGTGTGGTTTATAAGGATCATTGAAACCATTTGGGCCCTGCACTTGTTTGGATGGTACACTGTGGCTTTGGATTTTGTATTTGGAACCTTTTTTAGATGGTAAAGTGTTGCATTTGCAACCCTTTTTGTTTCTTTCTGGTGATGCCAAAGAGTTTTGTGTCAGTCAGTCATGGACATTCGTTCATGGGTTGGCTTGGATTTAGTGGTATTAGCTTGCAGAACCAATGTGATGATGTTTGAGTCACTCTTTATGAAACGGGGATGTCGGTGTAGGTAGAGAAGTGAAGAAATGAGAAAATTTTTGGCAATCCGCAATCTGATATGTTCTAAATTGCACGAGAGCGGGGGTTGGGAGTTCTGTGATATGAAATTCTATTGATTGCTGGGCACCATTTGGCTTGGGCCATATAGTTATCCAATGGTCCACATATCATAACTCCAATCCAAACATTTCATTTCAAATTTTTGAATCTGCTTGGTTTGATTTGATTAGTTGCTAGTTGGAGTTGAAACTGCTTTGTTCTTGTTTGGTTACGTCACACGAGTCCAGTTGAAATATACAGGCCTTGAGAATATTTTCTTTTGCTAATGTAATCATATTATGAATGTCAAATCCTTATGATGGATGCACTTATTGGATTGTGTGGTTCTGTAGAATATTCAATCTATAACACTTGAAGGAATATTTGTAGTTTGTTTCATTGAGTATAGTTTCATTTCTAAAACCAGGATTTTTTCCTGACGCTGGTAGAGACAAAAGACTGAAAATTTCAAGTTATAGCCTGCCATACTCAGCACATGATAAGACTTCGAATGTTGTTGATTACAACAATCCATTTGCAATATCTGATGTTCTGGATAATTTAGAGAGTGGAAAATTTGGAAGTGTCACAAAGGACATAGAAGACCTTATAGCCCAAAAAATGAAAATATTGGGCCCTTACTTTGTTAAATATCCCATACTTGTGGATCAATGGGTGAAAGCAATAAAGAAACATGATGAAGAAACTCCTAAGTTGGAAAATCAACTAGTTACTGTTTCGACGGATCAAAATGTTATAGATCTTGAGGAGGAACACACCAGAAAGGATGTCCCTGCAACACAAGATCCTATTGTGATTATTGATTCGGATGATGAAGATGATGGAGATGAAAAATCTATGGTCCCATTTCATGAAGTTGTGTTGCCGACACTAGTTGCACCGTCTCCTGCATTGAAGATAACTGTAAGATTTTTCTCTCTCCTTGTTTTGGTAATTATGTAAAATATGAACATTGAAATGATGAGTGCTACTGTGCATGAGCTTTTATTTGGAATGATTTGACATAACTGTAGCATCTCTTGGGACATTTTGAGGCAGAATATTCTTGTAAAATTAAGATTGACTCTTGAATTAGTTTTCTTTAATTTTGGTTCCTTAGAAAAATTATTGCCTTAAGTCACTTGTACATTTTACATATCCATCTTCCTTATATGATCCATTCCATATGTTTTAACTTTTTGGCATGTTAAGTTGGTGTGTAATTTTGCTCTTTGGCATTTTATGTTGTGTTTCTACTAGCTGTTGCTAAAGTTTTCTCCATTGAACCATTTGCATTTATACCCTTTTCTCACATATTTATAATTACTTCAAGGTGATTACCATTGTTTTAAATTCTCAAGTTAGCTTGTTTTGTTGAAGCATATTAGTATACCTTCTCTGTACAAAGGCTCTGATGAATTACAGCATTAACAATAATTATTGTATTGAAGACTTTAAAGTTAAATGTTGAAGCATATCCCTCGTAAAGTATAAGCAGTTAATTATAGTACCTTGGTTAAGTTTTAGATAAACGTGATTTTTCGCCATGTAGTCTTGCAATCAGTTTGTTAGGGTGATGTCGTGTAGATGAAGTGTGTAAGAGACAGAGAATAGGTTGTTGTTTTGGGTCAGTATAAAAGGAAAAAAAGTCACAAATATTGATGAGAGGCGATTACATTTTTCTTTCCATGCAAAATCGTTATGAAGATAGAAGAAACTCTAACATAATCCATTATGTTGGCTTTTAGCGTTTTTTATGGTTAAAAACATTTCCATATTTGATAGTGAGGCCGTTTTTTTTATTTTAATAGAGACAATAATGATGAGTAATTAAAAATAATAATATTAAATAATAACATAGTTATGAATAATAAATAAAACAATCTTTCTTTCCACTCATTTCATTCCAACCAAGCAACCCCTTCTACTCATTTCTTACTTCTTTCATTCCCTCTATTTCTTTCCTCTCTACCAAATGGAACATGAGTTTTGTAGTCATTGGCTGTCTTGCTAAACTTGAATATTCTTATGGAATATGAAATTTCCTATACGTTGGTCTTTTACTACATTCCTGGTAGTAGGGAAAGTAATAAGGTTGAAAATGAGAACAATGAAAATATTGGATGTATGTAGATTTATATTGTATGTAAATTTCGTGCCATTTATATATTTTTCTTTACCCTTGATACTTGAGCTTTTCCAATTATTTCTCTGAGCATATTGTGTAAATTGTTTTAAGTTGAATCAGCACATTTGCTTTTAGTTACCTTCCTCTGTAAGTTCTTTTTTTTTATAGTTGGATTTATATGTGTATTTTTAAAAGATGATTCTCACGAAGTGGGATAAGGTTTTGTTGTTTGTTTGCTTCCATGAGAAGCTGCTGGGTATTTCTTCTTTTCTTGTTTTTCATTTTAGTGCAAGTTGTGTCACTGACATACCTTACTAATCTACATATGCATTTTAGGGGTATCTACCTGCCATTCCTTACCTGGAAGAAAGAGATCTAATAATTGAGACAAGTATGGAGGATAAACCTAACAATACTCAGAACAATAGAGGCAGTTATGTTGGTGTACAGGAAGAGGAAGAAGATGAGCTTGATACTGAAGATGACGGTCTAGGAGATATTTGGAAGGAGATGTCAATGGCAATAGAATGTTCCAAAGTATCATACTTAAATTTGTTGTATTTTTTCAATAATAATAATTGGCTTTGGCAATTAGTTTATCATCTATTCATTTGGATGATTTTTTCATGTAATTTAATCTGTAATGCTTCCTTCCATGTTATCTACATATTAGTTTTGAGGGTTGATAAGGCATCACATTTTTCTTATAGCATAGTTGCCTGGTTGGGTGGGTTTGTTACTTGTTAACTACATTATTCATTAATTTATGTGGACAATTGTTGTTAGTATTGTACATGTAGGCTATTATTGTTTTTTTTTTCTGATGTACACTGAAATATTCTTAACATTTCTGACAGCTGATCTTGGTTAAGTTGTTTGTGTATTGCATATTCTAGATCTACAGTTCTTTGCATAGTGAATGTAATTTTATGTGTAGTGCGTTATGGCATATAGTTATCATTATTAGCCTTGATTATTTTGCTCTCTCACTTAACCTTTATATGTTATACTTCTTGTCTGAATTGCATATAACATGTAAATATCCCATGTTTTTCTTTTCTGCTCAGTAAAATTATTTGCACAAAAGTCATAGTAATTCAGTTTTGTGTACATTATTTCTTACTTAAAATTCTACTCATAAGTGGCATTTTTAAAATGTCCTTTGGCATTGATCTGGTTTAAATGTATTTCCACTAGGATGTTTCTGTTGATCTCCAGCCAGATGAAGAAGCAGAAGAAGACTATGATGATGATGATTGTGATCATTCTTTTGTCTTAAAAGACGATCTTGGTTATGTTTGTCGCGTTTGTGGGGTTATTGGCCGGGGAATTGAAACCATATTTGAGTTTCAGTACAAGGTTAGAGTCTAGTTCCTGCATTCATGCTTTTTTCCTTATAAATAATGGTTAAAAACATTATTGAACGTCTGAAAATTGTGTTTTCAAGAATAGGGTTTAAAATTAGATGTTCAGGTTGAAAGTTTGGGAGGAGCAGGACCTAACAATGTGACAAGTGAAATGTTAAATTTCTCTGTACTTGTGTTAATGAAATTCTTGTGATAATTTACTGTTTTCCGCACCTCCTTCTGGAAAATATTTATTTTTGTTTGATCCATCTTAGTTCTCTTTAAGGACTTACCAACCTCTTTATTAAACCAAGACAATACTATATAGCAGGTAGATCATTATTCGAATCATGTGGTACTAGTTGCATTATAAAATTATTGCATAGTCTATAATTCTCATGATATATGTTCTGGACTAAGATCTTTGATTAGTAGATTAATTATGATCAGGACAGGAAGTGTTCTAAATTGATTTTTAATTATCATATTAATTTTATTGAAGGTTAAACGCAGCACAAGAACTTATGCATCTGATTCATGGAATACCAAGAAAACAGATGCATTTGGAATTAATGTTGTTAAAGATGACCTCGTAGTTACTGAAATCCCAGCACACCCTAGACACATGAAACAGATGAAGCCCCATCAAGTTGAAGGATTCAATTTTCTTGTTAGAAATCTTGCAGGTGACCATCCTGGTGGCTGCATCTTAGCCCATGCTCCAGGATCTGGGAAAACATTCATGATAATCAGTTTCATGCAAAGTTTTCTAGGCAAGTATCCAAATGCAAGACCCTTAGTGGTGCTTCCTAAGGGAATATTGTCAACATGGAAAAAGGAGTTTCAAATATGGCAGGTGGAGAACATACCTCTATATGACTTCTACACAGTGAAGGCAGACAGTAGAAGTCAACAACTTGAAGTGCTGAATCAATGGAGGGAGAAGAAGAGTATTCTTTTCTTAGGATACAAACAGTTCTCCACTATTGTCTGTGATAATGGGAACGATATATCATTACGTTGCCAAGATATTTTACTGAAAGTTCCTTCAATTCTTATTTTAGATGAGGGACACAATCCTAGGAATGAAAACACAGATATACTACAGTCTCTTGTAAAAGTTGAGACACCTAGAAAAGTTGTACTGTCAGGAACCCTTTATCAAAATCATGTCAAGGAGGTGTTTAACATTCTAGATCTTGTTCGGCCGAAATTTTTGAAGATGGAAACATCAAAACCTATCGTGAGGCGCATCCAAAGTAGAGTTCATATACCAGGGATGAAAGGATTCTCTAATTTAGTTGAAAACACTTTGCAGCAGGACACTGATTTTAAAACGAAAATAGCTGTTATACAAGATTTGCGTGAGATGACGAGCAAGGTACTTCACTATTATAAAGGAGATTTTCTTGATGAGCTTCCCGGTCTAGTGGATTTTACTTTAATGCTCACTCTTAGCCCTAGCCAGAAGACTGAAGTAGCAAAAATAAAAAAAATATCTACAAGAAAGTTCAAGATATCTTCCGTAGGAAGTGCTGTCTATCTGCATCCTAAACTAAAACCGCTAGCAGAAAAAAATTGTGGTAAAACTCCTATATCTGATTATGTAATGGATGATTTGGTAGATAAACTGGATATTAGAGATGGTGTGAAGTCAAAATTTTATCACAACATGCTAAATCTGTGTGAATCAGCAGGGGAGAAGCTTCTAGTTTTCAGTCAGTATCTGTTACCCTTGAAATATTTAGAAAGGTTGACTATTAACTGGAAAGGCTGGAGTCTTGGAAGAGAAATTTTTGTAATCTCAGGAGATTCAACTCCTGAGCACCGAGAATGGTCCATGGAAAAATTCAACAATTCTCGTGAAGCTAAAGTCTTCTTTGGCTCAATCAAGGCATGTGGAGAGGGTATATCACTGGTTGGGGCCTCCCGCATAATTATCTTGGACGTTCATCTCAATCCATCAGTTACACGTCAAGCTATAGGTCGTGCATTCAGACCTGGCCAGAAGAAGAAGGTGTTTGTGTATCGTTTAGTATCAGCTGATTCTCCAGAAGAAGAAGATCACCATGCTTGTTTCAAGAAAGAACTAATTTCAAAAATGTGGTTTGAATGGAATGAGTATTGCGGTGATCGAGCTTTTGAAGTTGAGGCAGTTGAGGTGAAAGAGTGTGGTGATGAATTTCTTGAAAGTCCTCTGTTAGGGGAGAATGTAAAAGCTTTATATAGAAGGTCAATGACATTCTTGCTCTTTTTTCTTATCATATGCTTGTCTTGTTAGTTTGTATTATAACTCATATATGAAGGTTTTGCTGTATGTTTAATTATAATCTACCGACAAGAAAGAAATATTTTGTACAAAATAATTTTATGGAAGCTTATCTTTTTCCAATAAATATTGGGAATTTGGATTCTCTGTTGATTTCTTCTGTGCTGTGCCTTCAAACTACACTGATGATCACTGATTTTGATATTTTAAAATATGTTAAAAAGATATTTAGAGTACCAACATCAGTGTATTTTTAATGCTCAGCAGAGGACAACATCAAAAAACCTAGTAAAGAATCTGGACTCAAATATTTGTCATTCATTATGTTAGAACATTCTAATTACGATCTACAGAAATATTTTGGACAAAATGATTTCATAGAAGCCTATCTTTTTTGAATAAATGTTGGTCATTGATTATGTTAGAATCTGATTTGGCTTTCAATATTTAGACCAATCTGGAGAACTTAATTTTACAGGTTGTTCTGTGTTGTGTTTATTTAAAATTTGTTTTGTATTTCCATCTGATTTATTTACTTGTTGCTATGAGAAATTTGTGATTCTTGTTTGGTTTTAGTGGTATTCATATGCAGTTTTGGTGTGTTTTGCAGGTGATCATCAAGTGAATCAGAGCCTGCTTATCTATATAACAGATCAATAGAATTTGACTTGTGCAAGCTTAGAATCCTCTCCTTCATTTTAACGTCCTATGCCTAATTTCATATGTATAAAGTTTAATGATTTACTTCATATTTTTGTAGTTATACTATGCTGCTCTTTATATAACAAGCTCAACTTGTCTTTTGTTCATTTGTTGTTAATTTATGTTGTTGGTTTTCCTCTTTTTAGTAATTTTTTAGCTCATATTCTTACACATTATTTAGATATATTTGTTTGCAATTTAATATATAATAAGTTAGATTACTATCAAAATCTAATTTTTAGACTTTCATCAGCAACCTCTTTAAATATTCTTATAATCTATTAAATTTTTTAAATATGATCAATTTTATTTAAATATAAAATAGAATTGATTATGTTTAAAATTTTAATAATCATATAATATTTCAAAAGTAAAATACATAAAAAAAACATTTTATCGAGGAGTATAATATATTATGTGCTCAACATAATTTTATAAGTTCAAAAGGAGAATTGGTTTTTTAATTTGATTATGACATGATAACATGATCCATAAGATTTTTTTTTTCTTGAAAAAATAGTTACTTTGAGTGAAGACGTATAATTGAATAGGTTAAATCTAAACTTTTAAATAATATCATCGTGTACAAAAGTATACAATCAATTATATGCTTAAGGTAGGTTATTGAAACACATAATCAATCTTATTTAACAAATAATTGATTATAAATTCATCTAAGTCATATAATTAGTTATTACTTAAAAAAATTTATTATTATTTTATGGCTTTAAACAGATCTAAAGAAACATAAATGAAATCAGCTTGTTGTTAAGGACAAAAGGTAAATTTATTTGTAACTTTTGATTTTTTTTTCTCTTAAAATAAACAACTTATATATATATATATATATATATATATATATTAATTTGATAATGTGCTTGCTAAAATATAAATCATTTAATTCTTTTGATCTTATTATTTAATTTTCATAAATTTGATATAAATAAAAAGTAATATATAAATTATACTTTAACTGATAAAATTTTCTCTTTTAAAATAGAGGTATTCGTGTTAAACATTTAATAGAAATTACATGTGTTTTTTAATCAACTTTTAGTTATTATCTATGTTTATTTTTCTCTGAATTTTCCCCTGAAATTTCCCCCCGGTCACCGGTTGGTAAGTTCTCCAGTTAATTTCGATCTCTCGCTGTCTCTCTATGTATTTCTCGCATTAGAATCGAACATTCATAGATTAACCGTTGCAAAGTTCGCCGGAGAATCGGTTTCGGTCACCGCTCTCCGATGAACGCTATATAGAACACCATGGCGGAGCAAGGCAGCGCCGCCGTCAACGACGGCGAAATAGAACCGCAACAAAACAAACACCACGTCCTCAACAGCCACAACGACAACAACGACGTAGACAACAAAGACGAGAGTTCAGATCCAGAGTTGTTCTGCTGTTTGCTTCAGCCAGCCACAGCTGACAGAGATCCCGAGTACATCGGCATTCGCCGCCTCCTCCTTCTTCGGAAGGCGGAGGCCGGAATTATTCACCGCAGAGTACGCTCCGTTCAGAACTCGCACTCCTATCTAACGTTTCTTATAATTTTATCATCATAATCTTAAAATGGAGATTGTTTAAGTGCTTGTAGCTTAATTCTTCTTATAATCACGTCTCGATCTCGTTCTCTTATATGCATCTAGTTCTGTTTCTTTTTCCAGATCAATCGTGATAGATTTGCATTATTTCCGGTGATGATTTTTTTTTTAGTTTTTTAGTTTTTCTTTCGTTGGTGTGACCTATGTCTGCATATTGTTACATTTTGACTTTTGGATTATAAGCTTGTTGACTTGCGTGTTATTACAGTGTTCTCAATCGTTATAAACGATGTTTAATTACGTTTAGTGCTGGGTTTATTATTATTATTATTGGACAGTATTTATATATACAGTTCCAAGTGCAGTTCATCAGAATTGGAGTTTTACACGGGTAATCCATGTTTCCCTTTAGTGAAACCACCTTATATTACAAAGATTGCCGAGGTGAAACTTCAATTCTGATAAGAGAATGGTATAAAAAGTGCATGAGGAACTGATCTGAGTTCCGTCTTTCTTATTATTATTACTACTTGTGAAAGTGTTATCTCCTGTGGCTGTGTTGTTGTTACTATGTCGCTTATGGACACGTGATTGTGTTGAAGGATTGGAGATGCAATGGAAAAACTTATGTGGCATACCGGAATTACCTAAGTAGGCCTAGAAACTGGGAAAGGGATAGTTCACGAGCCCCTAGTCTGCACAGTACTCCAGGAAACAGGTTGCTGTTTTTTCTTTTTTTACTGGAACTAATGAGCACATATACGCTTAATTTTGTATCATACAATTTCATGATATGGTTGATAAAAGGGGATAAAATAAGGAATTAAAGATGCTCATGATTGGATACGTAGCTTCAAAGTGACCTGGATGTGTTGTTGAACAGTAAATTAACTTTGATCTGCATGGAAAATTCTGGAAGACAGATATTGTTATTCATTGAAATGACTTTTTTTCTTTACACATGTAATCTCAAACATATTTACAAGATGATTATGATTTATGGATGGTTGTGTTGCAAGCTGGTTTTTAGCCTATCTAATTTTCTTCCCTATTTTTTTCTCTGTTATGTTTTAGGTTAATTTAGGATGGTATGGTTTTTTCCAACACTTGTACTTTGTCTCTTATATAAAAACTATCTTAATTTCTATACGATTTTCCACATCAATTGCCTTCCTTTCTCATTTTAATGTGAATTCCATGTACTTCTTTGTGGTTACTTCTTCAATTTGAGTTTCTATTTGTAATTATAACCACATTTTATGTCAATGCAGCTTTCTCATTCACGGTACTAGTTTAAATTTATGTTTCCATACAATTCTGACATCAGGATAATTTACTGGTTGATGCATCAGTGGCCGATTTTTTCCATCTCCAAGTCCACATTCCCGTTGGTCTGAGGTGGACAGCTTGAGTTCTGGGAGGGTAAGTTGTGTGCTGTAGATTTTGTTGCAATATACCTGTATTGGGCATACCTTTTGTCTTTAACTTCTAACTCTTAATTGGGTAGAAAAATGCCATATCCATTAAAATTTTGAACAGATAGACATATTCTGTTAATGGGATTTATACTTTTTAATTTAAGTATATGAGAGTGTACCATAATATCTGATAGGATAACCAGACATTCATTTGAACTGATAGTGCTGTTGTCTAGGAAGTGCTGATTATGCTTTGATGTGGCACCTGGTCAAGTGGGATTCTTACGTTTATTTAGTTATTTTTTCCCATTCTTTTAGGATGGAAAAGTTTGTAACAGAGCTAAAGAAAGCATTCAGAAACCAAATTAGATTCATTAGAAAAATGCTAGATAACTTTTTATTTGTCATAAAGCTGTTAAAGTTGCTCATAGATGATACGCTATATTCTTCACTGATTATTGGCTCTGAACCAACCCTATAATTTGTTGAGTAGATTTGATTGTCACTTTCTTGATATTAGTATGTTTTGCTCAATGCTTCTTGTTGCTGAAACTACAATTATGGAAGTTGCTGTTAGTCAGAGTAAATACACCTAAGCTTCCTGGATTGGGGGAAATTTACATGGGCTAACTTATTGGTTTATATATTACATAAGACTACACTAATGAAATAGATATACTTTATGCGTTTGTACTGTAAAGGGATATGTGGGTTATGTTAGCCCATGATAATTGGAGGTTTGTTTAATTGTTTTGAAATTGGAGTAGGTTTGTACTGTTTAGCTCATATGCTGTGAGTATTAGTTTAAATTTCATGCTTGTTTACTTTTTTTTTTGTGTCATTTTTCAAATTTGTAGGATCTGCAAAATGCAAATCCAGTACATAATCATAGATCGAGTTTTGGGTCAAGTGTAAGTGATTCCGATCCTCCTAGACACCGTAGGGCTGAGTCCGCTTATTCTTTTGTTGGAATGCATTGTATCTTTGACAAGTGCAAAGCCTCTGGTAAGTCCAATATAAATTTGTCTTTTTTTACCCGGGTTCTGTTTTACTTGGTTTTCATGGTGGAATAATTCTGAAAATCTTTATGTGTAGTTTCGGTGTTGAAGTTTGGGCACAAGAGTTCTGATTTACTTGCTTATGGGGCAGCTGATGGAACCTTAACTGTCTGCAATGTATCTGAGAATCCGTCAGTCATAAAACAATTAGAAGGGCATTCCAAAGATGTAACAGGTTGGATAAACTGTCCTTGTTTACTTGATCTATATTTAATGCTGCATGACATATACGATCAAGTGCGCTTGGCAAATATCACCTAATGTATTATTTTTAATTGGGGCTTTATGGATCAATAAACCTTGTCCTGCACTTTTTCCAATTGGAGATCAAATTAGCCAGATTTCAGAAAAAAACTGCAGCCATTAATTAATTATTCTTACTGAATTTGTCACTTATTCTTACTGTGGAATTATGATTTTCCAAAATTCCCTAAATTGTAATGCTCCCTAGTTTATTACCTGACCTCATATGCTTTGTTCATTTTCAGATTTTGATTTTACGTCAAATAATCAATACATTGCATCATCTTCATGGGATAAAACTGTGAGAGTATGGGAGATAGCGAAAGGTATTTGCATACGGGTGATATATGGAGTATGTCCACAATTGTGTATCCGTTTTCACCCTGTAAGTATAATTGGGTGTGGGTGTGTGTGTGTTTGTGTCTGGGTCTGTGTTTATGTATAAGGGTTTCTTGTTTCTTTTATTAAGAATGCTAGCCTTCCCATCTCTTCAGAGGATACCATTGCCTTCTTCAATAATTGGACAAAATACCCTCGTCTAAGATTTGAAAACTTTAGATATTCTGGTAATTTCATGGTAAATTTCATGTTTATATGAAGAGTAGCCTTCTCTGCCTTTTATTTCTTGCTTTGTGTATTCAATTTACTAGATTTTCACTGCTATGTCTATATATTTTTCTAGAAGTTCTAATAGCCATTTTTTACAATGAGGGAAGTGATAAATTGACTTTCGTAGATTGAAGATGGGTGGAATTGAATCTCTCTCATTGTTTGCACAAGTACTCAGACATTCATTGTGATCTTGATCTTTGATTTATTTGTAGTTTTTCTCTCTCTCATCTTTTCTTTTTTTTGTTGACCAAATCTGTTTTCAAAAAGAGAAAATGATGAGGTGGACCAGTACTTTTCTCTGTAGCCCTTGTTAAAGAATTTAAGACTTTCTCCGTACACATTGGTTTTATTTTGGATTGGTGATGCTTGAGACTGCAACAAATTAAAATATGCTCTGAAGGATAAAATAGTGAGGGAAGGAGGCTGTGCATTTAGCATGCAGAATTTTTCCATCTATTACATCTAGCGAAATTGAATGTTTTTCCTGGGTTCAAATTCTCTACCGGATTTGTTATGTTGTCTTGTGCCTTTAAAATATATTGATTTAATATATTAAAAGATTTTTTTTTATATTTTAAAATATAAAAATCAGTGTATTTTGAAGGTACAGTAGGACAACACCAGAAAATACAGCAGAGAATCAAAATTCGTTTTTTTCTAAGATAGAGGGTGAGCAGGGGAGGAGGTGAGTTTGTCAGTTAGGAAAGAATGGGTAACTTACAACAATTTGCTTCAGATTTCCTTCTTCCTCTCATCTACTAAAAATAGATATTTTTTGCAACTTGTCCAATTTTTCCAAAGATACGGTTTCCTATATCATTATGAATGTGGATTTGGATCTTTTATATTGGTAAATAATTTTTCTTTTGATTCCATTCTTGGTTGCTACTGAAGCCTGTATTTTTTCTGTATTTGGTGCAGGTAAATAACAACCTCCTTTCAGTTGGAAATGCAAACAAAGAAATCAATGTAAATATATTAATTGTTTCCATTTTGTTATTTTTAGAGAAGAAAGTATCATGTTTGACACCTTTGCTGAAGCTTTTCTATTGCAGTGTGTTAATCTTAGTTATTTCTGTTTTTGCTTGGTAAACCTGAAATGACTTTGATCTGGTGGAATCGCTCAGACCTTAAATGTTATTGAAGAAGCATTGTGTTCTTTGTTTGTAAAGTATAGAGAACTGTTTGTGTTGTTGGGTGCTATTGTTATGCTCGAATGTTTCACAGAGAATGGAGTAACATGTACAGGGAATAGAGTTACCTTTCTGTGTTTGGATATTAATGAGGGAAGAAATAGGAAGGTTTTGTGGTTAATAAGTGGTGCGCTGGCAAATTTAAATATAACCATTTTATTAAGTTACTCATTTATGAAGGTAAAGTAGTAAATGTCAATTATTTTTGATATAAAAGTAACTCCTCATTATCCCTTTGTTACGAGGGAACGGCTCAGACACTTTCCCTTCCACAAAATTTCAACCTCCTAAATAGGGAGCATTGTTCCTTTCCCGTCATTTCCTTCCCACTCCCAATATTCAAGCAGGTTCATAGATCATATGATTGAGTCATTTAATGTTTGTTTGTTATTCAGACACTGGAATAAGAATAAGGAAGGCAATGACAGTCACTTCAATTCATCAAACACATATTTTTCATTTATGATTTGATAAATATTCCCACTATTAAATATTTGTGGCTTAGCTACTGTATGTACATTTTACTCCTTTCCCCCATAAAATCCTCCGCTATGATGTTGTCATTTTTTACATACATTTACTTTTACGGTAATTTATTATTTTTCTTAAAAATGATATGATGTATCAGGTGTTCAATTTTAGTACCGGAAGGGTAATTAATAAATCACTATTTGACAGTGGAGTTACCTCTTTGGATCATGACCATACAGGACTTCTCTTATTTTGTGGAGATGCACAGGTGAGCTGCTCTATATATGCACATGTATTTTGTTTTGTATATCCTAATTGTTATGTTGATCTCATTTTCTTTAGGTACTGGATTCTATGTGCAGGGATGTATATACTCAGTAAATATGAACTCTCACACAGGTGTATTATCTCGCTCCCATCGTTATAGAAATAGTAGCAAGCCCAAATCTCCTGTTACCACAGTGCAGTATAGGAGTTTCTCTCTACTCGCTCGCGGACCTGTGTTGTTGACATGTACCCAGGATGGAAACCTGTCTTTCTTCAGGTTCAGAAAAAGTTTTCAATCACCCCGATTGCATTCAGTTCTCGTTTTTTGATCTCATTTTTCTTTGGAGCACTAATATTTGTGTATTGTAGTGTGGCTTCGGAGATAAATGGCTATTTAACTCTTCGATGCTCGCTAAAATTAGCTCCACGTGTACACAAATTTCGAGCTTCTTTCTGTCCTCTCCTATCCCTTGAAAAAGGAGAATTCATAGGTATGTTGATATCATTCTTGCGTACTACTTTTCTTCTCCTTTTTCCTCCCTCTTCCGTCTCTTGAAGAAGGACTTTTAAATAATAATCTGGTTGTTTTAAATAACCCAAACTCTGCCTGCGTAAAACTAGAAAATAAGTCAAGGATTATGTACTCTGCTTGAATTTCTCAACTTCTCTGAGTATTTATAAGAAAAGAAAAGAACTTAAGTTTCTTTCACACGTTAAAATCAATGAATTTGTTATTTAACTTTCAGGAGAAATTTGATTTACTTTAACTAGCAAAAATGTTTACCCAAACGAGATGTAAATAATGCTTGCATTGAGACTTCAATGGAAACGGAGACTCAAGTACTGCAAACTGAGTTTTTCTTAAATACATTAACTTAAGCAACATTACAATGATTGTCTTTCTTACATTATCTTATCCTTTGTTGTCATGTGAAGTTGCTGGAAGTGAGGACTCAAATGTCTACTTTTATGATTTAACTCGGCCGAAAAATACATGTGTGAACAAGCTACAGGTTAGTCTTCCTTTCATCGAAGGTGTTTTCATTTTTTTTCAAAAACTGATGACTGATCTCCGATAGAGAACCTGATTAGTCGTCATCTTTAGTTGAGTTTTCTCTTCCAATCATGATTTTTCATTTCCAACCCAAAATTAAGGGGATTGAGTTTGGTTTTCTTAAATTAATATGACTTGTTAGTGGTATCAATGCTATAATCAAGCTCAAAATACATAAGATTTTTGTAAATGCAATGCAGGGTCATGGGTTTCCTGTGCTGGGTATTGCCTGGAACCATGGAGAAAATTTATTGGCTTCATCTGATTTTTACGGCGTAGTAATTGTGTGGAAGAGAGAAAGAACAAATCAAAACAATCATACACAACAACAGTAGAAGTTTAAATAAAGCCTTTTAGTTGATGGCCTGTGAAAAAAAGCTCCTTCTTTGCTAAGGTCTCCTTCATCTTTCGCTCTTCTGTATTTTTGTGCTATTATTTTTTAATTTTTTCAATTCTTACTGCAATGTACTTTGTATCCATGAAGTAAATCAATTAATCACCCACAGCCTCACTGGGAACCAAAGATATTATACTAAAAAGGTGTACTGTTTTGTGAGGAAGAAAGAAGTTGTATTCT
This sequence comes from Vigna umbellata, assembly GCF_029865625.1. Lineage (NCBI taxonomy): Eukaryota > Viridiplantae > Streptophyta > Magnoliopsida > Fabales > Fabaceae > Vigna > Vigna umbellata. The sequence goes on along the minus strand of NC_142174.1, from coordinate 3,138,674 downwards.
TAGACATGATTAGGAATTTTGTATGCGAATTATGACGAATACATTTTGTTGACTTTGTTCGCAATATGTAATTTTATACAATTAAGCAAAGAATAAAGCACCTTTTTTGTCTGACTTTGCATTTCAGTTTACGAGGTGATATCATGCCCATTGTTCATGAACTCAGTCTCCCTAGTCCTTTTCTTGTAAGTAGCACATTCGATTAAAACAAGGGACACCTCCGTACTTTTCTGCACCCTACGAATATTAAAATTTTCATTTTGCCCTTTTTGGAAGTCAAAAATGATTTATAGACTTTATGAATAGGAATTTAAAATTGACTTTTAGATTGTTTACTCAAAGGATTCTATAATTTCGAAAAAATAAAATGACAATTTTTTATTCACGAGGATATAGGTTTCAGGATCTAGGACAAAAATATTAATGTGTAGAAAGAATTTTCCAATGAGTCTATACAAATCTGGGTCCAATTTACGTTCATTAAATTTCAGCATTTCTGTAAATTTGCTTTGAAAAAACAAAATCCCTCCTACTGTTTGTGTGCGTAATTAATCCAAGATTTTAATTTTTTCTAAAATAATGCAAAAAATATATGGTAAATATATGTATACAAGATAAGCTAAAGATTTTTTGAAGACTTGTTAAATGTTAATAATTATCAACTTATGCAACAAGATCAACTTTCAAAAAATTATAATAAAAATTTTATCTATATTAGCCACAATGTTACAAAAAATTTCATTCATTATAATACATAATTCTACTGAGTCAAAATAAAATATATGAGTCAAAATAAAATATATATTACTCCCCAAATTGTCACCAACAAATGTTAATAACCTTTAATTCACAAAGGGATATAAGAAAATACTGAGTTATTCTAAATAATTTAATTGCAAATAAACTTTTATAACTTCATGTTATAATTTCATATTATAAAAGAAAAAAAAATGACATTTTATCTAAATAGTTAAAAAGTACAATTTTTACAGTAAATGGAACAAATTATAATACTTTATTAAAGATACAAAAATATAATACTAAATAAATTATTTACGTAAGGTACTTTACTAAAATAATTAACAGATATATAAGTCAGAACCTCCCCTGAGTAGAAAGAATTTACTAGTAAAGAAATTTACGTAAGAAAATTTCTTTCTACAACCCAAGAATGCACTAACAGTAAAGAATTTATATATACTTAGTATATATAAATTCGTATTTCTTTTTATAGTCGTCATTTAATGGGCATATAATTTATGTTAATTGATAAGAAATTCTTCTTATTTTTTTTATAAAAGTTTATATACATACATGTCTTCCAAGAAAAAGCATTCTTAGCACACAATCATACAAAAAAGACTTGAAGCATTTTGAATTGCTACAATAATAGAATTGCTATTTGCTACAATAAACTAAACAAAATTGAACAATAGCATGAAACATCAGAAAGAAATAAAGACTCAAAGAAAACCTCATTCAATTCTCAGTAATCCTGCATTGTTCTGAACAAAGATACAAACCTGAATCTGAACAATCAGAAAATCTCGAAAAATATTTGTCAACTCATTACTGTTCATCGGAAGCCAATTTCTACCAGGCACGTACAACTAAAACAAATATTAAAACGGAAACTGTATGATTGGTAAATAGTAAGCGAACAGGGTTACAGCAACACAAACAAGTTCAGAAAATTTTACTCACAATCACATGAAAGTGAAAAATAATTGCCTACCCATCCTACCTGACATAGAAAGAAACAAACATCAGAAAAAAAAGTGTGTGATTGTCAGAGTATATTATATACAAAAATTGGGGGGAATGGTCACTGACCTTTTGTACAGAACTTTTACATCTTCTCCAAGTAATGGACTCTCAAGAAAAAGATCGCCACACTCTTTCAGAAGAACTTCCTCAACTTCAAATGCTCGATCACCACAATACTTGTTCCATTCAAACCACATTTTTGAAATTAATTCCTTCTTGAAACAAATGCTGTTATCCTCCTCTTCTGGAGAATCAGCAGACACCAATCGATACACAAAGACTTTCTTCTGCTGGCCAGGTCTGAATGCACGACCAATAGCTTGGCGAGTAACTGAAGGATTAAGATGAACGTCCAATATAACTATGCGTGATGCCCCGACCAATGATATGCCCTCTCCACAAGCCCTGATGGAGCCAAAGAAGACTTTGGCACCAGGAGAATTGTTAAATCTTTCCATGGACCATTCTCGCTGCTCATAGCTCGATTCTCCTGAGATTACAAATATTTCCTTTCCTAGACTCCACCCTTTACTTTGAATGGTTAACCTTTCTAAATATTTCAAAGGTAGCAAGTATTGACTAAATACAAGGAGTTTCTCTCCGGCTGATTCACACAAATTTAGCATGTTCCAAAAGAATTTGGACTTCACACCATCTCTGGCGTCTGATTTTTCTATCAGAGCATCAATTATATCATCAGATATATTATTTTCTCCACATTTTTCAGCTAAAGATTTCAGTTTAGGGTGCAAATACACGGCGCTTCCTACAGAAGATATCTTGAACTTTCCAGATGACTTTTTTAATTTTTCAATGTCAAGCTTTTGTGTAGGGTTAAGATTGAGAACCACAGTAAAATCAACAAGACCAGGAAGCTCATCAAGAAAATCCCCTTTATAATAATGAAGGACGCTGTTTGTCATCTCACGTAAATCTTGTATGACGGCTACTTTCGCTTTAAAGTCTGTGCCCTTCAAAGTGTTTTCAACAATATCACAGAAGGTTCTCACACCTGGTATATGAACTCTACTATAAATGCGCCTGCGGATAGCTTTTGATGTTTCCATCTTCAAAAACTTTGGACGAACAAGATCTAGAATGTTAAACACCTCCCTGACATGATTTTGATAAAGAGTTCCCGACAGAACAACTTTTCTAGGTGTGTGAACTTTTGCAAGGGATTGAACCATATCTGTGTTTTCATTCCTAGGATTATGCCCCTCGTCTAAAATAAGTATTGAAGGACTCCTGAGTAAAATCTTTTGGCATGATGACGATATATGGTTGGTCCCCTTATCACAGACAATAGAGGAGAACTGTTTGTATCCTAAGAAAAGGATACTTTTCTTCTCCACCCATAAGTTCAACACTTCCAGTTGTTGACTTCTACTATCTGCCTTCACTGTATAAAAGTCGTATAGAGGTATGTCCTCCACTTGCCATGTTTGAAACTCCTTTTTCCATGTTGACAATATTCCCTTTGGAAGCACCACCAATGGTCTTGCATTCGGATACCTGCCTAGAAAACTTTGCATGAAACTTATTACCATGAATGTTTTCCCTGATCCTGGAGCATGGGCTAAGATGCAGCCACCAGGATGATCACCCGCAAGATTTCTAACAAGAAAATTGAATCCGTCAATTTGATGAGGTTTCATCTGTTTCATGTGTCTAGGATGTGCTGAGAATTCAGTTACTATGAGATCATCTTCAGCAACATTATTTGCAAATACATCTGCTTTTGCTTTGGTGTTACAGGATTCATATGCATAAGTCCTTGTGCTCCGTTTAACCTTCAATAAAATACAAAATTAATAAAAATAATAAATAAAGTCAACCTTTAACACTTCCTGTCCAGGCCAGAAGTAATACTTGTTAGAATATAAATAGTAAGAATTAAGCATAGGTATTATTTTATAACGCAGTTAAGTCCACACATGATATGAATGGTCTACCTGCAATATTAATTTGGTTTAATAAAGAGGTTTCTCAGTCCTTAAGGAAAATTTAGTGGAATAAGATAAAAGAAACAGTTTCTCACTGAAGGTTGGCAAATTATCAGAAGATTTTAACTATCACAAGTTGCTATCTGTTTCGCTTGGCATTTTGTATGTTTATGTCCCGCTCTCCTAAAAAATTAATCTGTGTTAAGCATCTAATTTCAACCCCATAATTAAAAGCGATCATAAAACTAAAAGTATATTTTATGTTTATCACATTCATTAACAAAAATATTAATGCAAAAGCATTAGACCAACCTTGTACTGAAACTCAAATATGGTTTCAATTTTTCGGTCAATAATTCCACAAACCCGACAAACATAACCAAGATCATCTTTTAAAATAAAAGAATGATCGCACTCCTCATCTCTTTCTGCTTCTTCATGGCCTCTTTCTACTTCATCTGGCAGAGGATTCGCGGAAACAACCTAGTAGAGGGAACAATTAAATTACATCAATGCCAAAGGAGCCCTGAAACTGCAATTTGCAAGTAGACTTCAATATAATAAATAATTTACTTGAATTTAAATTTCGATGTGTATAGAAGTAGTTTTACAAAGCAGAAAATAAAATCGCAAGTGACATTTACATGTAATGGGAACCTTACATATTGTATACATACAACAGGTAACAACGAATAAACGAGAGCAAAACATTCGAGACTAATAAGGATAATTGTACGCCAAAATGTACAATGTTTCAACAATTCAACTCACATAACTACATTTAATATGAATTTTTTTTTGTTCATAAATCGATGAATGATCTAGTTAACACCGGCACTCAAAGAAGGAACTATGTTATAATTCTTTAACAATTGATTTATTTTCTCGATATTTGGCTGTTAAACTATAGTCATTTTCCTTATCTTCATAAGAAAAATCCATCGTCTCAGCAACCCTTAACCAAACACATCAATTTTAGTAAAGAATTACGAATTAAATTACACAAAAAAAAAAATCCCAAATGAGTTGATGATAAACTCCACGACAAAGACTGGAATTATTATTTAAAAATAAGAAACAGAAGTAAAGTATTATACTTTGGAACACTCCATTGCCATCGACATCTCCTTCCAAATATCTTCTAAGCCGTCATTATCTTCGGGGTTGACCTGATGATCCTCTTCCTCCTTTACACCGATATGAACACCTTTACCCGCTATACTTGTCTCAATTTTCGGATCTTTACTTTTGCGACGGTTAGGAATGGGAGTACGCTGCCTCTTAAACCCATTGTTTGACACAGAACAGTAAAGCATGTCAGTGAAACAACTTGCATTGAAATGAAGAGAAAGGAAAAAGAGCTAGCATCTTCTCATGAAGAGCAGCTACAGATTTAAATCTAAATACACAGAGGCTTAAGAAGTTAGCTAAATGCAAATGTCAAGCGATTCAAATGAAAAATTGACACATGTTCAAGAAAGGCAAACGGTTAAACTCTTACATCATCATTCACTGTTCACTTTTCAACATTAATATGTGAATAGAAGGAGCAAAGAAAAATAATATAAACAGATAGTACGACATGTAGAGAAAATATAAATCCAGACACATCCTCTATTTTCATTTTCAAACCCATCAATTTCCCAATCACCATGTATAAAGGATCAATAGTAAACATTCAAGTTTAGTAATTCGTCCAATCCAATGGTTTCCAAACAATGACCACAAGGAAAAAAGTTTATTCAGTGAAACTGGGCCAAAGTATCTAGAAATTAATGACTTAGTTTAAGAGAACTATGCAGTCTTAATCAATGTTTTAAAAGAATCTTCAGCCACACCACAAAAGGTTGAAAATAAATGCTACAATTTTGTTAAATTATCGGTTAGGCCTGTAAGTCATGTTTGCAATAGAGGGAAAAATAATCGAATGAGTGGGGAGGGTAGGGAGCGTGATATAGGAATCATGCAGTGTGGCCAAAAGAGTGCGGCCAAAAGAGAGAAAAGGAGTATATACGAAAGGTGGGTAACCAAATGAGTAGGGATTATTCTGATGTTCTGGGTGGTGATTTTGTGTATAGGCGGTCTTTTCTCATCCTCTGATTGGTTTTACTTGATGACTATTCCATATTTGTAAAAAGGTATTTCCATCCATAATTATTTGCTGTTTCCGTTGGATTAGAGGAATTTTCCCTTAATCAGTGATCGTATAAGTTTAGCTACTTCCTTGTTTGAAACCTTAGTTCCTATCATTATCCCCAGACGGAGCATGTTACAAATATATTATTCCAAATAAAAAATTATGCATATTAACAACTATTATTTCAATTTGGTATTTCATATATTTAAATTATTACAAAATTAAGGAAAACTTACAACTGTCTTCATCACAACAGGAGACGGTGCAACTAGCGGCAACACAATTTCAAACTGAACAATTGATTTATTTTGTCTATAATCTTCTTCTTCTGAAGCTTCATGAAATGGAACAATAAATTTATTGTGTATATCATCTTCCACTTCTGAAGCTTCATGAAAAGGAACAATAGCTTTTTTATCTCCATCATCTTCCACATCTGAATCAATGTGAATAACAGCAACTGGAGCTGCATGAACATTCTTCTCAATGTTTTCCCTCGCCAAATCTATGACATTATGATATGTCAAACCAGTGTCGTGTTGATCTTCGAATTTAGTAGTGTCTTCATCGTGGTCAGTTACCACATTCATGAATTGATTAACAAGTTCGGGATACTTTGCAAAGTAAGGTCCAAGTATCTGCATTTTTATGGCTACAAGGTCCTCTATCTCCTTTGTGACACTTCCATATTTCCCATGCTCTATATGAACCACAATATCCGAAATTGCAGATGGATTCGTATGGTCAGAGACATCTGATAACTTCTGTCTTTTGCCTATGTCAGGGCCAGAGGAAGATCCTGGTTTCACAAAATGAAACTAAACTCAGAAGAACTGTAGATATTCCATCATGAAGCAGAACCAAATATTCTCAATGCTTATATACTTCCACAAGACTCAAGTATTACGTTACACAAACCCCAGCACGGTTTCAACTCCTACCAGCAACTAATCAAATCAAAATAAAAGAAAACCATAAAATCATAAAATATAATTAAAGGAAAAAACTTAAAAATAGTACCTTAGATGTTTTTTTTTTTTTCTGTTCTCTAATTAAAACTCAAGTATCACCATGATTAGCGTAAAAAAAAGGCACAATTGATAATTCACACAAATAATACAAATCTTTGTTAAGTTTTATTAAGCATATTACACAGCTAAAATTCTAGTACTGAATTAAAAACACTACAAAAGGCTCTTTAAGAGAACACTATATAAAGTTTCGTCCTAAAAGAAAATGTTCGGACTCAACATTCTTACAATACATGCTCAGAAACCACTCTGCACGCAAAAAGAATAATATATATATATATATATATATATATATATATATATATATATATATATATATATATATATATATATATATATTCTCATTAAATCCTAAAATAAAAAATGAAATAATCCACCAAAAATTTGGGATAAAATTAGAAAGAAAAAGGAAATTATATTGAAATTGCAAATAATATACGTGGTGATCAACAGTTTTTAATGTCAAATTTAAAAAAAAATAAAATAGAAGAGAAAGAAAGAGCAAGATAATGAAGAATATACCGGTTGAACGACAGCGCTTAGCTGACAACACGTCAACAGAGGACTCCATCGGTAACTTTCAACGAAATGAAGAAACTGAGAATTGAAGCAAAAACAGATAAAAATATTGCAAACTGAAAGAGAAAGATAAAAAACAAGTGTTGAATTCATCCATTTTCTATCAGAGATTGTAGAAAATCAAGAGAACGAGGGTTACCGAGAAGAAGAAATGCTGAAGACTGAAAATGAGTTTGAGAAATGCAGAGTGAAAGCATTGTACAATTTATAGAGTGAGTAATGCACGGAGTATTGAGTTTCCATCGGTCACAATGGTCCTCTGTGTCGCAGCTGCAGCGTTCATGCAGTGTGGATGCGGAAGCTGCGAGTGTGACGATAAAGTTGATCAAAAAATTCAAACCATTAGATTCACGTGAGACGTGATATCAAAATTTTTAACTGTTTGATTGGTTTCGGTCAAACTGCATTTCCAATCACGTTGCATGCGTGTGATGGTGATTAGACGCATTTAATCACCGTTAAAAATACATGTAATAATTTACATAAAATATTTTTTTTTAATTTAATCAAATAGTAATTTTAAGTTTGCTTAATGACATGATTATTAAAAATTAATTAAAATCATCTTAAATTTTGAAAAGGAAATTTTAGGACACAAATAATTTATACACGCATTTATAGAGGTATATTTATTTATGTATTATATTAAATGGAAAGATAAATGATTAAATATATAGAAAACAGCACAACTATTTTATTACCAAAGGTGTTATGAATTTCAATAAATGCATAATTTTAATTGTGCGGGAAGAATAATTAATTTGATGATAAATTAGGAAAAAAAGAATTAAATTTTAGATGTGGTTATTTAATATTAATCATAAAAATTAGTGTTTCAATTAATTTAACGTTATTAAAAATAGTTTTAAGTAAATTAATTGCAAGCTTACTTTTAGGAAGCAACTTTTGCAAAGAGCCCATCATTATAATAAGATTTTAAATTTAAGAACAAATTTAAAAAGTTGACTTAGATAAGATTCTATATATTAACGATAAAAAAATTAATATTTTAATAATTAGAATAATTTTTAAAATGTAAAAAAAATGTAGACAAAAAATTGACAAATTTCGATTCTTCTAAAAATCCAAATTTATATGAATATAATGTAATTTGCTAAAAAGTAATATAACATAGTTAAGCTTATTTAAGGTAAAATAAAGTTTAATGTGAATTCTTTATAAATAATCTATATTGTACACACACACACATTTAGAGTACTCTATAGAAGTAATTTACATCACAATTGTCATTTTCAACATTGTGTTTTTTATTTTTATTTTTTTACACCTCACTAATCTTTTTAATGAAATATAAATTTTATATATATATATATATATATATATATATAATATATATATATATATATAATATATATATATGTGTGTGTGTGTGTGTGAATAAGTAAAGGAAAGAAATAATTTTATAAAAATAATAATAGTTTGAAACGAAAAATATTTATTTTTTTCTAAATTTATATATTATATATAATTTCTTTTAAAAAATAATATCTTTTTTACTACTCAATAAATTCAAATATATCACAAACATGTCATTACTTTCTTATAAAATATTTATTCTTTCATAAAAAAATTCTGTAATGTTTTGCTGATTTAAATTTCTTTAAAATATATGTATTTCTAAATTTGTATTTATCATATATATTATATATATATATATATATTAAAAAAATTAATTCATCTAATTTTTACTTGTCTGATTAATTAAGCATACACAACTAATTTCAATTTTCTCTCTAAACATTTATTTTTAATTAATTTAAAATCAAGAAAAAAATACAAAAATCAGCTCACAATTCAATTTTCCAAATTCTAACAAAACTAAAACTTATGCTATTTCAATAGATATAAAGAATAATATATTACCTAGAGAAATAAAATTAGAAAGTGTTGTATAGAGGTTTAAAATTTGAAAAGTGTACTCTATAGAAGAAAAGACAATTGTTACTTCCCTTCACCTACATCTAATCATAACCTATTTAACGTGTTTTTGAAAAATGACAATTGTTGAAAAGAAATCAAATAAATAAGCCAAATGAAGTATCTAAAAAGAGTATTTTTTAAGTGACTGTATATTTCTTTCTATAAATAACTCTATCCATTTATATTGAAAGCATTTTGGATTTGGTGAGTTAATCTTTGTTTAAGCAAACTAAATTTTGTTTTATCATCCGTAAACACCTTTTAATATAAGTTAGATGTGATTCGTTGTTTAAAAATTTGAACTAGTTCCCCCAAAGAATATTTGTACATTAGCTTTGATAAGTTAAAAACAAAAAGTACTATTGTTGTAAGTTTGGAATAACATTTGAACAATATATACATTAGCATAACTTGATTCGTTGGTAAAAAATTGAACATATATCATATTAGTTTTTTATGTTATGTATTATTATCTTATTTTTTATTTGTATTTGATCTTTTAAGCTAACATTAGTTGTGATTTTTTTAAAAAAGTCTTAAAAATACAATTTAATATTTTTCTTTATTTTCCGTGATTTGTAAGATAAAACTCTAAATTTGATTAAAGATAACTTTCAAATTTGCTTGGAGAAATATAGTTATAATATCATATCTAAGTTTTATGATTTTGTCTATTATTTTCCATAACTATTTTCGTTGAAACTTATTTTAATAAACGAAAATATTAGAGGTTAAGCTTATGACTTTCTTTCACATAGCTGTTTGTAACTAGAAAAAATAGAATTTGTTTCAATATTTATTGAAAGGAAAATTCAAAATCTCTAATATGGCGTTTCCTAATACACAAAAAAAAAAAACTAGAACAAATAGTACACTCACTAAATTGTTTTAACATTATAATCTAAGCACAATTCATTATTTAATGTAATTGTTTTTCACTCTTACAATAATTATTTAGAAACTATCCCAAAAGAATTTCTATGACAAACTTACATGCACCTATGATGCTGCATTAATATTCTCCAACTAAATTTAGATTTTTCCTTTGATAATTTATATTTTATTAAACGCATTGAATTATTACATCATTATTAAAGGCCTTGTATGTACATTTTCTCTTATTTTCTAATCAATCAATGATCTTAAAACCTTCTCACCAAATGCACAAAAATTAAACTTCTAAAACTACAAGGAAACAAGAAAAATGAAGTTGCAAGACATGATGACATTGATGGAAGAAAAATGTTAATGAAATTAAAAAGATTAAGCACATATACATACATACATACATACATACATATATATATATATATATATATATATAATACTTTGCTGGTTTAATCTGTTAGATATTTTGCATACACGTTCCTCAAACACGAAAACAGCAACAAATTCCAGAAAAATTATCAGCAATTGAAATCTTGGTAGGGACAAAAAGGAAAAACAACATAAGATATGGTGCAACTAATGTTACATTGCTTAAACTTTTTCAAAGGTAGTAAAAGAATAATACAGCTAACAAAATTCATATGAACCAAAAAGAAAAAGTAACTATGATTGGAACCATTTCCTAAGCTGTTTTGAAGGCTTTTTCTCTCCATTCTCTTGGGAACCCTTGTGTGAGAACTTGGATCTATATTGTTCTATTAGCATGTCAAGCTTGTCTACTACGTCCTTCCCTACTGAATCTTTATTCTTCTTAGGCCGTTTCTTAGAAACCACCTTATGCCCTGCTTCTTGTTCTTGATTCTGCATCTTTCTTTTTCTAAACCCAGTTTCATCATCTTTGTTTCCTGATTTTCTTCTGTTAGTGGAAGCAGCAGTGTTTTGATCTTCAACAGATGCACCACCAATTTTCTGGCCATTTTGAATATTCTTTGGCTTCATGGACAAGGCTTCTGGATTTTCTTTCAGTGCCCTTTTGCTCTTTTTGTTGCCTTTCTGTCTTTTGGATTTTCCATTTGCCAGTGTATCACCTGATTCACCATTTGAATTCACTACTGCTTCCTTTGCCGGTTCACCATGCTCTCTAGACTTTCGTTTTCTGTCCTCTCTGTGATCTTCTTTCTTGCCAGGTTTGTCATTTTCCATATCATTGTTGTCATCTTGAGGAGCCTGCTGCTGAAATTGCAGCTTTGCCTTCCGAAGTTTAAGTGTTTGAACATTATCAAGAGCAAACTCCACGATTGGTCGATGTTCAGCACCAAATGTTTCTAGTGTCAATGAAAGCAAACTATAAAACAAACAGAAATAAAAGTACAAAAGAGTATGATTCCCAGAGATGATGAGAAATGGTTGTCACCAGGATTATTGTTGAGAACTCTCAGAGCCACAAGGGCATGCTGATGCTCAGAAAATTCAACAAAGGCAACTCCCCGTGAATAGCGTTCTTGAGCTACCTTTCCGTTCTTATCATTTTTCAAAAACTTTATCTGCATATTGTACGTATATTTTGTTAAAATGTAAAATGACACCATTAAAGCTTTACAGAAACAATAATTAACAATTTGTAGTTATGATCTACTTGACCAACCTGCCGAATTACAGGTTTTTGCTTGGTAGCTCTGGAGATGACTGCATCAATGCAAAGCTTCTTGAGTTCTTTCTCATTCATTGACTTGGGTAAGTTGTAGATAATGAGTCTAGTTCTTGAAACATGAAAATTTGGAGATTGAAGCTTTGTCTTCTTTTTCCTCTCCAACCTATATGAAATTTCCATAAATAATGTTGAGCACTAACACCAGCTGAAGAAATTACACTTGAGCAAGAAGATAGAATTTAAACCACCACATTTGCAAGATCAAATGCAACATAACATTCGGAAATCAGAATAGTACGAGTGATGATATTTGAAAATGGATTGTGAATCTATAGCTCATTTTGTTCGTTTGTGGATCTATACACAAAATGGATTGTGCCAAGAAATTATATATTATCTTTTCAAGAGACCTTTTCTCCAGCCCTCTGGTGATTTTTCTCAACAAAAACTACTAAACATGAAAATAAAAAGGAAAACAAGTAGAAGAAGACAATACAAGTGTTTTTTATCTCCTAACGTTCACATAGGGTAAAAGTAGCACATATTAGCAAAGGATTGTAACAATTTGAGAGTTGGAGATTAAAAATGTCACTCAAGTGCAGCCCATATAATAACTATAACCAACATGATAGATGTGAGTTAAAATAATACCAACAGCGCTCCAAACCACACAATACTCACTCTTGGCGTTTTAACATATCACTGGCTGAAACCCCTTCAGCAGCTGTAGTTCCCTCAAGAATAAGTCCCTCCTGTTACAGTTTAGTTGAATGCAAATGTTAATCTTAAGCATATCTATCAGCTTCAACAGCCTACTCCACAAAGAGTTACAAAGGAGAAGACAAACCTTTGCCAAGTAAAGATTCCGGTGGTCATTAACCTCATTTTTTGCTTTCTCCAATTCCTTGTCATGTGCCGATTTCTTATCCAAAGCCTTTAAAACTTTCAACGGTCTACCCTTCAGCAAAATACCTGTCCCGGAAGCAGCAATAGCAGCTGAAATTGCAGTATTAGCTGCTTCTACAGTTTTAAACTTTAGAAAACCAGTTCCTCTTGGTCGCCTGCATTGAGTAAAAGGAGATAATGAATAATGCCCTGTGAAATAGACACAGAAAAATAACACAGTGACATACTTGGTAACTTGGTGAAGAACAGGAGCAAAGTATTCTACTTCCCCAAACCCAGAAAATCGTTGTTTTACTTCTTCATTATCACATTCAAAGGGAAGATTACTTATAAAAACTGTTCTCTGCAAATCTTCTTCTGTTCCCTTAGGATTAGATAACTTGTTTATGCTGGAAATGTCAGGCTTAGAAGCACCTGAAACCTTTTCCAAGTCATCAGATTCTTTTCCATCAGCATCCTTAACAACTTCATCAGGTCTTGATTCTTTGTTTTCTTTGGACAACATAGAATCATTGTTCTCAGATGTTCCTTTGCTTGAGGATCCAAGCAAGTTGTTAAGAACCTTTCTTGCAACGTCTGCCTCCTTATCAAAATTATCTTCAGGAGGAGCTCCCTCTTCCACCATGGCACTAGAGTGGTTTGTATCATTATCATCTCCTTGGCCAGATCTTTTATCAACAAGCTCCACATCCTCCTCATCACTATCTTCATCACTCAAGATTTCTTCTTCTAAAGAAATTGCAAAGAATGCATTATTTGAATAGTTCAGATCCAAAATAAAGGTTTTTTGGCATACTTAAATAAAGAAGACAAAGATGAAGAGTGAGACTTAGGAAAAATCTCCGATGGTGTATTTGTAGGCTAGAGCAATGACCCAATACTTCAAATGTTATATGTTAGCAGTTCACTAAGAAATAATCTCAAACTTTTCCGTTGGAATACATTACAACTAAAGTATTAAATGAATAAACAATAAACCAGGGACATCACAGCTTACAAAAGAATCAATAAACGTTTACCTCAACATAGAGATAGTTACCAAATAGAAATCTATTGGACTTGAATTTAAAAATCTCTTTAAAAAAACACCATCATATGATTTGCAACCAAGTCTACAGCTACTCAGCAGCTTGGCTCCAATTCATTGGCCACTCAAGAATCCATTTAAGTTTAGAACAACATAGAAATGAGAAGAATATTATGCGCAACATATATTCAATTCAGTGTATTAAAGATTGAACCACAAAACAAGAATCTGGCCTTTTACTCCACAAAACTACTAAACAGCTGACTAACGTAATAGTGAAATTGAGGTTAACCCCAACATGAGAAAAGTGATAGACTAATCCCAATTTCTAATTCAAAAGTAAAAACTTACAAGTGCCATGTTTTAGCATAGTCTACTTGATTAAAATATAGATACATGACATTGGTCACAAGAAGTTTACCAAATAATAATACTTATAACTTAAAATAGTAATATTAAATAACTGGTAATAATGCATTGAAAAGCCAAAAGGCACTTCAACTGAGGAATATCTTCGTTCAATTCAAATATAGACTACAAAAGTGGCTGATGAAAGTACCCTCTTCACTATAAAAATTACCTTTCTCTGAAGCAAGAGTATCATTCGTATCACTACTAAATATCTTCTTTGGAACAGCCCAATCAACAGCTATGACTCGTTTGGCAAACTTTGATCCATTCAGCTTTTGAATGGCCTGAAAAAGAAACATGAAGCTTATATGCAGGTTATTTCAGAACACAAAGAAGTAAATAAAATAAAACTTGGTAAAAGTACATACATTTTCTGCATCTTGCTTGCAGGTAAATTTTACAAATGCAAAGCCCTTAGACAGACTGCAGAGGAGAAGATGGGAAAAGAAAAACATTTTAAGAAACCATTATATATGATAGCATATTGAAACTCTTAATAAATAAAAAGTAGAAAGAACTTACCCTGTGTCTGACTTTTGTGGAATAAATACGTCCCACACATATCCAGCAGATGAAAACATATCTCTTATTTCAGTATCTTTTGCCTGCATCCATGTTTAGTCAACTAGTCAGAAGTCAAGGTATCCAAGAAAATTTATTTCAAGTTTTTTAATTATAGGCATCGAACCTTGAAAGGAAGGTTTCTGACAATAAGCTTCCATTTCTGAGTCTTGGAGCCCTGACCCACATACAGCAGAAAGTTGTTTAAGAAGCAATATCTCGTTCAAGATCTTACATGGTAAACAGGGAAGTAAACATCATCTACAAACAATTAAAATTCACAGAACAAAAGCATAAACACTATGATGTCAATATCCCACCACCTAATAGATTATTAGATGAATCTGACAAAGTGCACTCAGACAGTTACTAAATGCATTCTAACCGCGCTAAAACTGACTTCCAAATGATGAGCAGGGTACACACATCTCCTACTTCAAAAAACATATTGTCATGTATATAAATACACACTCAAAAATGGAGACAACAAATAAGAAAATACTTTTCTACACCAACATAGGAAATAGAGACTAAACCCAAACCCAAGTGAAAATCCTATAAAGCCTTTAGAAGCAAAACGCATCACAAAACATGGAAACAACAAATAAGAAAGTACTTTTCCACACAAACATAGAAACAGAGACTAAAATCAAACCCAGATAAAAATCCTATCAAACCTAAAGAAGCAGCACACGTCACAAATTCTCATTGCATAACTTCCTTTATATTAAGACCATGCACACCATATTCTCCTGATTAATGGCAGAAAAAAGCTTAAGACTACTAATGAGCACTTAATTTTGCATAAAAAGGAAATTAAGAGAACAGGTTTTTGACCTACTCAGTTTTTAGAAAATGAAAAACATATTCAATGCAATTAATACCATGGAATACAAATTTTAAGACATAAAGCAAATTTATGAATACAAAATGAAATGGTACAGCTTCTGTCAGCTGGCAGTTATTCATATATATATATATATATATATATATATATATATATATATATATATATATATATATATATATATATATATATATATATATATATATATAATGTTTTGCTGGAGCTGATGATATTGTAACTCTGTTGAGTTCTATGGCAAGTACTTTACCTCTCCACCCAATTGGCGGGCCCAAATTGTTTCTCCCCTTATCACTTTTTTGTGCAACATTGCAACAGAAAGTCGAGCTGATTTTACACTTGTATAAAGTACAGACGAGGCATCCATGGTACAGCCATCTTGCATGAGACCTGGAAAATTTCCAAAGTGAATTCCACAATACCAAGAAATACAAAGAATCTTTGAATAAGTGATATAATGTATTTAATCTTGTTGAATTGCCAATTTCAGTGGAAGAACAAATTTCAACATCCATATCTGCGCTCGATATGATTACATGAGACAAAATACAACTAACATTTGTTCAAAATGTGAAAAGGGTTTGGCATTAAAACAGCAATAATGACCATTAACCATGCAATAAAGGCAGTACGAGACAGCAGCAAACCTAATTAGAATCAGCTCACACACAAACCACAAAATAACTTTACACCAAGTATAAAGCAGCTAAAATATTACTTGCAAAGAACATGAATGCGACCTGTTTTATTCAATAAAAAGGAAAAAGTTGAAGATCTTTTTATATCACATATAGAACATAATAGACATGTCACACAGTATTAGATAAACATAAAAACATATATCATCTGCATTATATATCATTAGCAGAAAAGATAAAATCCAGTTACCATGTTTCTCAAGATCTTTCCTTGAAAGAGGGTAGTTAATGGAACACACAGTGCCAATCTCTCTGGCTTGGCTGTGAACTTCTTCAGCCATATCAGAATCCTTGAGGCCACCAAATATAACAGTTCTAGCAACCCTGTCAAAAGAAAAAAATAAACAAGACAATTCAAACATAAGAAGCATCAGTAAGTTGGAATCAGGTAATCCAATTAGTCATTTCCATTTAATCACATCCATGCTAAAATCAACTTCCTGGATTCATCTTTTATCTCTATCGAAACTAGCTGATTTAAAAAGGTTGGATTAAAAACAATTGCAGGGAAAAACAGATAATACCTCTGTTTTTCTGAGCAACCACCATCATCTGCAACATCATTACAAAGAGCTGATTTTTTTGTTTCCATTGGGTTCTTTGAGTTTTTTTGTTTACTTGTGACTTGTACTTCTAGAAAAGAAAAATAAAAGAAAATATAAGACAAGGGGAGAATTATAAATTATCAAATTATAAAATAATCATAAAAACAAATTGACAACCTTCCTTCAAAACTGAAACATGCTTCTCTGTTCCAGATGATTTGCTGTCGTTTACATCATCACCTTTTGGTTTCACAAGATCATCTGGTGTTCCAGCTATTACATTACAAAAGAGAGGGAAGAGAAAACAAAGGAATAAAAGGATTAACAAGGTTAAATTAGTTTCCTTGTCTTTTCAAACAAGGTGGAATATTAAGATATCACAGCATGCTGAACCACAATTATAGAGTTACCATCAACCTTTATTTGGTTTTGAATTTCGTTCCTCCCGAGGAGGACGAGGCATTGCATGCTTCACTCCAATTTTACGGCCTTCAACAGACATACCATTCTTCAGCTCAATAGCACGATTGGCATCTTCCTCAACAGCACTGAAGATGGAAACAATTAATTACAAACTGGGAAAAGCAAGTCACACATGTTGATTCTAACAAAGGTAAGAGAGAAGAACACTACAACTCAAACAAAAACAACGATAACAAATTATGATTATGGACTAATTTAACAATAACAACAACACGGCTATATATCACAGTCACCATCAAAAGAAGACAGGTTTCATATTATTGAAGCACTACACAACTTGAACATCCAGAATAAAGTTTGTCTATTGATATCTTCTTGAGTGATTTTCGCAAATCATGATGCTTTAAGTTTTATTAGCAACTTTGCGGCAGGATCATGGAGTTTTACTGATGAGATACAACAGCTGAAGAGCATAAGAGCATATTGCAATCCATGTTTGAGGATATTTTCCAGAAAGGGGAAACTTTCACTTGCGTACTGACTACTGAGTATTCATATTTTTTGATAGCTTTAGTTGAATGAGTTTTTGGCCAAAGCATAGGCATGAAACCACATCAAAAGAACTAGCTAGAACACAATAATATAAGCTAAAGCCCGAAATTCAATATCAAGTCATGACATCGAGAGCTTATTATTTGGACAAACTTTTCCATGAGAACTTCTAAAACAATGAAAAAAAAAAAGAATTTCTCCAAAAGTTAAAACTATTTTATCCATAAGCTAGTTTGCAGTAGGTCTTTCATTCGACTTCTCTAAATTTTTATTTTTTAACTTGTCCACAAGTTAATTTTCATTTATGAAGAAGTCCGTCTCATTTTTTTCTTCTCTCCTAGAAGTTTTTATCAAGAAGCCTCACAACTGGTAGTGGTAAGAGAACCAAAGACAGTGATAACAACAAATTAAACTTTTGGAAGTTAAATATAAACTCACAATTGGACATAACCGAAACCACGATGCTGCGCTGACCCTGTGGATCATTAAACAAAGAAAAAAATGTCAAAAATACAAAGAGCAAAATTATACACCTCACTTATGCCTGAAGTCTCCGCATACATAATTTTGTTTCGCCAGTAGTATAGTATAACCTATTGACACACATACATAATCTATATGCATCATCTAATATACTTCAGTTATTAAACCCTTACCTTTCTGTGTGACCATAAAGCAACGCCGCACAGGTCCAATCTCACTGAATGTCTCCTCCAACTGATTTTACATTTTTTTTGTACAAAAATTTAAACAGATACATTATAAAAAAAAAATCTAACCAATTAACAAACAAACAAATGAAAGGAGAAGAACCGAGGAAGTAACGAATACCTGAGAATTGGAAAAGGAATAGGGTAAGTTGGAGACAAAAAGTGTGGAGGGGCAGTGCTCTTTGCCTCCATTCTCCTTCATTTTGTTCTTCTTTCCCATCTCTCTTCACACCCTCTTTTCTTCTTCTTCTTCTTCTTCCTTTCTCACCAAAACTTCTAGTATCTGTAAAGGATGGTTTTTTATTCAGCATTATAAACGATTCCTCATTCAATCAAAAACCCAAATGGAAAAATAAAGATTTCGTTGCGGCCACCTGAGGCAGAGAAAGGAGTGCAGTATTGAGCTGGGTCTGTGTTAGGGGTTGCAATTTGCAATGTAGCTTTTGAACAAGTAAACCAGGGTTTTGTGGAAGAAGAAAAACCCTTATTTAATAAAAAAAAATGTAAAATTTGCGTTGTTATAAAAGTTTAATTACATATTTGGTTTTCTAATTATTCAAAACAAAATTACATTAATTTACTGTTATTTAATTACTAAATTAAAATGATATATATATATATATAGATACATATTTTCTTCCAAACTTATTCTAAACCGCAAAATAATTATATATATTCCATGTATTTAATCAAATAAAAAGTTTTATTATGTTTTAAATAAACTTGAGAATTTTAAATTAAGTTTTTATTAAAGTTTTATACAATATTGAAGGTTCAATCAAACAAAATTTATTTAATTTTTTATTAATAAAGTGATATGGTTATTAAATGACGTACTTATTATTTTATTATTTCTTAATTTATAATTTTATATTTTCATAATTTTATGATTTTATAATTTTGTAATCATATAATCTTATAATTTTATAATTTTATAATTTTATAATTTTATAATTTTATAGTTATAGTGTTATACTTTTATAATTCTATATTTTTATTATTTTATAGGTTTGTGTAATACTTTTTTATGTCAAGTCCAAATTGTATAATTCATCATTATATTGAAGATGAATAAATGATCTCGCATGTTGCCTAAGTTTTTTTCATATTAGTCTTTTCTATATTGTATAACTCATAAACTCTTTTTCATACTCTTTTTCATACTTTTTCCTGATGCGATGTTCATTCATCCAGCTTCAATCCATAATATGTTTGTAACAAACTCCATCAATCTCAAATTTTCAACTCTTACAAGATTAGGTTTTACTCATTCAGAACAAATATTTTTCATAATTTGATAACATATATACAAAACAGTCTAAGATCATAAATTTGATAAAATATTTTGGAAACATTTTGGATTAGTCTTTGAAATACACGAAATAAAAGTGATAACTCGTGAGTACAATCAAGTATGCATCCAAAGAACAATAGAAAATGGTTTCAAATGAAATTTTATCAAATTTATGTATAAACTTTAACGTACACTTTATAACGAATTATGAAAATTAATTTTTCCAAACTATCTGATAAAAAATCCTAGATTTAATACAAACAATTAAAATTTTAATCATTTGTACTAAATTTTATCTGATGTCTAATATGATATGACAATTGTCCCTATACTTTTCATCATCATAAGATTAAGTTCTGCATAACAACTCAACAAGATTAGCTCGACAACATAATAGTTCGGGCTCAACAACTTAATAGAATGAGCTCGACAGCACAAAATCATATATAACATCAACTACTACAGTGGTCCGATGTCTAAAGTGTATATAACAATGGTCTGACATCTAATTGTTCATTTTTACATTGATTTTTTTTGTTAACGTTGAATGTTAGAAGATAAAAGATTATTTCGCACTGGTGTTTGATAAAAAAAAATAAATAAAAAAATAAAATTATATAATTTTATGCTTTAAATAATTTTTTTAAACTAAAATATTTAAAAACCAGGGTTGCAATTTGCGTTTGGAAAAAATAAAGATTTCGTTGCGGCCACCTGAGGCAGAGAAAGGAGTGCAGTATTGAGCTGGGTCTGTGTTAGGGGTTGCAATTTGCAATGTAGCTTTTGAACAAGTAAACCAGGGTTTTTTGGAAGAAGAAAAACCCTTATTTAATAAAAAAAATGTAAAATTTGCGTTGTTATAAAAGTTTAATTACATATTTGGTTTTCTAATTATTCAAAACAAAATTACATTAATTTACTGTTATTTAATTATATTTAATTACTAAATTAAAATGATATATATATATATATATATATATATATATATATACATATTTTCTTCCAAACTTATTCTAAACCGCAAAATAATTATATATTTCATGTATTTAATCAAATAAAAAAGTTTTATTATGTTTTAAATAAACTTGAGAATTTAAAGTTTTATACAATATTGAAGGTTCAATCAAACAAAATTTATTTAATTTTTTATTAATAAAGTGATATGATTATTAAATGACGTACTTATTATTTTATTATTTCTTAATTTATAATTTTATATTTTCATAATTTTATGATTTTATAATTTTTATAATCATATAATCTTATAATTTTATTATTTTATAATTTTATAGTTATAGTGTTATACTTTTATAATTCTATATTTTTATTATTTTATAGGTTGTGTAATACTTCTCCATGTCAAGTTCAAATTGTATAATTCATCATTATATTGAAGATGAATAAATGATCTCATATGTTGTCTAAGTCCAGTTAAGACAACAAATACAAGGACAAAACGTGTCTCGTTCTTAGAGTTTGTGTGTTCTTCAACATATTATAAGAACTCAAACTTTTTTTCATACTTTTTACTGATGTGATATTCATTCATCCAGCTTCAATCCATAATATGTTTGTAACAAACTCCATCAATCTCAAATTTTCAACTCTTACAAGATTAGGTTTTACTCATTCAGAACAAATATTTTTCATAATTTGATAACGCATATATAAAAAAGTCTAACATCATAAATTTGATAAAAAAAATTGGAAACATTTTGGATTAGTCTTTGAAATACACGAAATAAAAGTGATAACTCGTGAGTACAATCAAGTATGCATCCAAAGAACAATAGAAAATGGTTTCAAATGAAATTTTATCAAATTTATGTATAAACTTTAATGTACACTTTATAACGAATTATGAAAATTAATTTTTCCAAACTATCTGATAAAAAATCCTAGATTTAATACAAACAATTAAAATTTTAATCATTTGTACTAAATTTTAAATGGGAACTAAACAAAAACTACATGAAAATAATAAGTGAAAATGCTATAAAATCATACCCAAAGCAGCATTCAAACATGAATTTGCGTTAAATGGTTCAAAAGTTATCTTTGGTGGTGAATGTAGAAGTCGTTAGGAGGTTAGAGAATAGAGAGCGGGAAGAAATAGTGGAAGGGAAATTGTCTCTCGCGCTAATCTTTTACTTCATAAAATAGCATGTGTCGAACGCCCTAGTGAGTCGACATTATATCTAATTAGACGTCAAACAAGTAGGAGCCGACGTTTAATAGGTACTGAAAAAAAAAACATTTGTATTGCATTTTTTTAATGATTTAAACACGACATCGACCTCCTTAACTATCTAATGTCTAATACGATATGATGTTGGTTCCTAGACTTTCCGATGTCATATGTATATAGGAGAACGTCTTTTCAATTTAGTTTTTTAAGTATTTAACAAAATTAGAAGTCGACCCTCCTAACTATCCGACGTCTAATATGATATAACGATTGTCCCTATACTTTTCAACATCATAAGATTAAGTTCTGCATAACAACTCAACAAGATTAACTCGACAACATAATAGTTCGGGCTCAACAACTTAATAGAATGAGCTCGACAGCACAAAATCATATATAACATCAACTACTACAGTGGTTCGATGTTTAAAGTGTATATAACAGCGGTCTAACATCTAATTGTTCATTTTTACATTGATTTTTTTTGTTAAACGTTGAATGTTAGAAGATAAAAGACCATTTTGCGCTATTGGTGTTTGATAGAAAAAAATGAAATAAAAAAAATAAAATTATATAATTTTATGCTTTAAATAATTTTTTTAAACTAAAATATTTATTTATTAATTTTATTTTTTAACTAATTATTCTTTTTTTTAAAATTTAACCGTTCTTTTACTGTCTTCTTAAACTTAGTCACTCTTTTAATTATAAAACTATTTACAAAAAATAAATAAACATTATTTATAATAAAATTATAAAACAAATATATATTTATGATTTATAATAAAATAATAAAAAATATTATTATTATCATAAAAAATATATATTTTCATAACTCATGTATTTTCCTGGTAGGAACTAAAAGAAATTATAACTTTGTTTTATTTTAAATGGTCGATGTTAGTTATGAAAAGAGATGGTATGTTAGAATAATAGTCATTGAATATTTAATATATATGCAGTAAAGAATAAAATTTGAAATTATATGTATTAAACAATAAAAAGAATTCCAGAAATTTTAGTTATAAAAAATTGTTGTGTGCCCAATTTTTTTTTTCTCAGCATGAATATTTTTTTTTTGTCACGTGACCCTTTTTTGCACACAAAATATGTTGAAAATTTCAATTTAATCCATAATTTTTTTAGTGTAGTTTTACTTGTTTTTTGAGCCTTTCACCTTGGTTGTAAAATTCAATGTTTTTATATTCGTTAATCAAAAATTGACATTAGTAAAATCCATAATTGCAAACAATTATTTTGTAAAGGACAAATTATACTTAGTTGACTACTGTAAATTTTGGTAGCAATAAATATTATAGTACTCGAATAAAATAAGAAAAAATTAATAAATTATATTAATGTTAAAAACAATGAATTTAACAAATTAAAAACATCTCTTACCTCACTCATGCCGAAGGGCCTTTCAGATGGGGAAAAACTTCGGACAACATTTCAAGGAACGGATTTATGATAATGTTTTTACAGTGTTCAACTTTTCTTATGAGTGAGACTTGGTATCATATATATTTAGATATTTAATAATTTTTCTTTTACGAGTGAATTTCTTTTATATTAGTATACTCTTTCGTTTCCTGTACAAATCCTATCAACTAGAACTAGGAAGAACAAGAACAATAAACCCAAGAACAAGACGGACACAAAGGTAGAAACAGAAGAGAGAGAAGTAGTGAATAGAAGTAAAAACAGAAGCAAAAGAAGAGAAATTGTATGTGTATATTGAATGAAAAGAATCTTACTTTTACAACAATTATTTTGTTTATATAACATGTGCATCGCTTAATTAATAAAGTATTATGATATATTAACAACTTTTTTTTAAGAATTTTTTGACAACAGTATCACTGTATTATTAGTATTATTAGCTTAATTAATAAAGTATTATGATATATTAACAACTTTTTTTAAGAATTTTTTGACAACAGTATCACTGTATTATTAGTATTATTAGTTCGTATATTTGAAACGCACCAATTATAAGCTATCACGTATAAACTGTTGGTAAAAAAATTGTTAAAAAAAATATTTTCCAACAATCAATCACCGGTTAACCAACAAATCTCTTAACAACACTAATTTTATAACAAAAACTTATCTTAAGATGGATGGACTAAAAACACGTTCAAACTGTAAAGAAGATGTTCTAGACAAGGTTTCAACCACCTTTTGCTCCATGCTACAGAACTTTCGCTAGCTTAGAAATTACACGAATTATGATAAACACAACTACTGCCCCAACAAGTCCAAGCCAAGAAAACAAGACAGAAAATGTGTCCCCAAAATACATATTTTTGTTCAAAGGCACAGCATGTATGTAAGTAAGCACAAGAAATGTGAGACAGACACATGTGCCTACTGATAAGAGCCCCATTGTGACTTCATTCTTTAAGGGAACTCCACTTATAAGTAAGAGAGTGACACCAAGTGATGCAATGAAAGAGATTGTGTTCATCGTTAACAAACGTGTGAGCATTTCTTCTCTATATTGTGCATATGCCCACATACTTGCAGGTAAATCATCACCTGGTGGATCCATCACAACACCAAAGGTCACGGTTGAGATCATTGTAGACACCAAACTCAACATGCCTCTCATTTCTTCCAACCTACCACTCTTATGCTGTAAGACCTTGTTCACACGCTTCAAACTCCAAAACTTTTCATTTGGATTTATTGTCCTTGATGGAGGAACATCTATGATTGATGCAGATGGTGGATGATGAACTTGGTTATTTTCATTGTTCTTGAATCCAGCATCCATCAGCATGAGTTTTATTTGAAGACTTCTCATGTCTTTTGGAACATGCTCTAGCATGTCCAAAGCAGTGTAACCCATCTTGTTCTGAATATTTGCTTCTTCTTTTATTTTGGATATTGAGAGCAAGTACCTTACACTCTATAAGAACATACACCATACATTAAATAAGTTTGTTGAATAAGATTATGCAGTGTGATGAAAAATCAAGTCAAGCCAAGACAAGTATTCCACTACCGCTAAGGGGACTATTTTCCACACAATCTTACCATGTTTATGTCATCTTTGGTTAAAACTTCAGGTTTTTCTTCTTCAATCATTCAAATGATAACTTAAAATGGGCTTTGTTACCAAAGTAGGCAAAAATGTGGTATTTATTACCAAAGTAGGCAAAAATTGACTAAAAGTGAAGTCGTGGGGGATCCAAACAACTTCAAATGAAGAAGTCGTGACCCCCTGCACGACTTCACACTGTTCATAGCAACAGTGTTGAAGTCGTGCACCCCAAAAACGACTTCTGGGTCCTGTAATCGATTACCATTTTTTGGTAATCGATTACACAATGTTGAAATCCTGACCCATGCAAGACTGAAAATGGACGAGCGTTCACTGAAAATGGACGAGCGTCCACTTCTCCTGCCGAGCGTCCACTTAGCTAGATGGACGAACGTCCTCTTAGCTTTCTGGACGAGCGTTCTCTCTACCTGTCTGGACGAGCGTCGTCGAGATGCGCTCAGTGGACGCTCGGCAGAAGAAGTGGACGCTCGTCCATTTTCAGTGAACGCTCGTCCATTTTCAGTCTTGCAGGGGTCAGGATTTCAACATTGTGTAATCGATTACCAAAGAATGGTAATCGATTACAGGACCCAGAAGTCGTTTTTGGGGTGCACGACTTCAACACTGTTGCTATGAACAGTGTGAAGTCGTGCAGGAGGGGCACGACTTCTTCATTTGAAGTCGTTTGGGCCCCTCACGACTTCCCCATTTTCGTAAATTTGGTTGAATTTGCCCATTTTGGTAATATTATAGGCAAATATGCCTAGTTTGGTGCAAAAACCCTTAAAATGAGTTTCTTTTTTCTTTACGAAAAAATAGGCAAATCTGCCTCCAATATTACGATAATAGAAAGATTTAAAAAAAAATTATGAAAATTGGTAAATCATACATACCTCACATGACTTCATATGACTTTATATGAAGAAGTCGTCGTTCAATTATAAGAATTACTAATCGATTAGATATTGTTGAAGTTGTTTGAGAATAGACAACTTTAAGAGTGAAGTCGTGTGAGATAAATGACTTCATCCTTAAAATTTTTGATATAATCGATTATAATTTCTTATTATCGATAACAATTCGTTGAAGTCATATAAGAGTTAAGGATACACAACTTCTTCATATAAAGTTTGTTTAGAACCTATACGACTTGTCTATTTTTATAATTTTTTTAAAATCTACCTTGTAGTATATAGGACAAATTTTTCTATCTAAAAAAAACCTTAAATGGGTATTCCAAAACTTAAAACAAGTATTATATTTAAAGGATCAAATGGTGAAAATTTGAAGATAAAGGGCCAAATAAGAAGATCAAAAGTTTAATAATTTAGCTGATGGAAGAAAAAGGGAATAACATACCTCAAGTTGCTTGAACATAACAGCCAAATGGAGAATGGTATTTCCATGATGAAAGTCTCCACAGTTTAGAAAATCCTCCGTGACATTTCCAACTTCCACCAGTGTTTTCAAAGTCTCCAAGTGATTGTGCTCAACACAAAGGTGAAACATAGTTTTTCCTGATCCATCAAACACCATCACAGATTCTGACTTTGCTCCACTGATCAACTGTCTTGCAACCTCCGTTCTTCCTCTCATAGCTGCATAATGAAGAGGAATCCTTCCATCTTGGTCACTCATCAAGCATGCATCTTCACATGTCTGCAGCAAAACATGAACAATCTCTACATGGCCTTCAGCAGAAGCCAGATGAAGAGGGGTGCGTTTGCAGTGGTCAGTCTCAAGAGCAAGTTGAGGTCTGTGAGTCAGAAGGGACTTTGTGAAATCAAGATGACCAAGTAAAGCTGATATGTGCAAAGGAGTTTCAGTGAATGCTGATAAGGAAATTCTGTGAAGGATAAGAGGGTCTCTTCCAATCAGAGTTTCTAACTCAGAAACACTACCTCTCAATGAAACCTCATAAAGAGTGTTCAGTGTATCATTTTCTTGAACATTACTCATTTTTGTGAATTTGATCTTTTCAATCTTTGATTGGATAATACATGTATTTGGAAACCGTAGCGGAAGAGGAGTTTACTTATACACTTGAACATGATGTTTCCTAAGAAGAGAGTCTTAATTACCTCGAAATAATGTTTGCAGGGATAGGTTGTCCAACGAATTTCCTAGAAAGTGCTACAAACATTTTCACCAAAATTATATAATTTACTATTAGAAAACAGACTATGCTAGCAAAAGAAGTCAATATTTAACAAAACATATCTCTCTCTCACACACAGAGACTAAAAATAAATATTAAANTGAGCACAATAGTCATCAAAGGTCAAAGCAAAGCAGACCAGAGCGTGGTTAAACTTCCAATTTTAATAATTTTTCTGAAGCTAGCCCTTTAGTTCAAAAATTACGATTTTTGTGTCCAAAGAAAGATATTTGAGTCTAGTTTCCAACAAATCAAGAGTCAACTCAATTGGAGTTTGGTAGAGAGAGTAGTGAGCAAAATAGTCATCAAAGGTCAAAGCAAAGCAGACCAGAGCGTGGTTAAACTTCCAATTTTAATAATTTTACTGCAGCTAGCCCTTTAGTTCAAAATTACGATTTTTGTGTCCAAAGAAAGATATTTGAGTCTAGTTTCCAACAAATCAAGAATCAACTCAATTGGAGTTTGGTAGAGAGAGTAATGAGCAAAATAGTCATCAAAGGTCAAAGCTGAGCATACCAGTGTGGAAATTGAAGTGTTATGATGAGCGTGGAAATGGCTTCCAAAGCCTTGTTCCACTTTGCTTGGGTGGGCCCATATTGCTCCACTATGCTTGGATGAGCACATATTGTTTTTCACTTTGCTTGGGTGGGCACATATTGCTCCACTTTGCTAGGGTGGACACATATTGCTTTCCACTTTGCTTGGGTGGTACATGTTTTCTATACTTAGGAGGTTTGTAAGTTATCTTGGGGAGGTTAAAGCTTGGAGAATGGAGAAGAGATTTTGGAGAGCAACCAATTTGGTGAGAGAAAGAAAGAGTCACCCTAGCCTTGAAGTTTTTGGACATCACTTGTAGGAGACCAAGAAGAGTGGAAGCTTGTTGTCTAGTGAGGAAAGAAACCTAAGAGCCTTTGGAAACTAGCTTGGAATTGAGGTAAGGGATTTAACTTAGGATATAACATAATGTATGATGGGTAGAAGGTAACAATATAATGTTGTTGCATGATTTCTTACTTGTGTGTTGGGATTAAAGTTAACATGTTGAGGCATGTACTTTTCTTTTTGGTTGAAAGTTTTATGAGTTTTTGGGTATAACACGCAGAAGCTAAAAATGAACTTTTGCGATTTTTCCCAGATTTATTTGAGACCCTTCCCGAAGTCCAAAATAGTTGTATGAGTAGTCAAATTAAAGATATTTGAGTCTAGTTTCCAACAAAGCAATAATCAACTCAATTGGAGTTTGGTAGAGAGAGTAATGAGCAAAACAGTCATCAAAGGTCAAAGCTGAGCATACGAGAGCGTGATTAAATTTTCCGATTTTTAATAATGTTACTGCAGGTAGCCCTGTAGTCCCAAAATTTCTAGTTTTATGTCCAAAGAAATATATTTGAGTCTAGTTTCCAACAGAGCGAGAATCAACTCAATTGGAGTTCGGTAGAGAGAATAATGAGCAAAACAGTCATCAAAGGTCAAAACTGAGCATACCAAAGCGTGATTAAATTTTCCGATTTTTAATAATTTTACTGCAGCTAGCCCTGTAGTCCAATGTAGTCCAAAAATTTCTATTTATATGTCAAAAGAAAGATATTTGAGTCTAGTTTCCAGCAAAGCAATAATCAACTCAATTGGAGTTCGGTAGAGAGAGAGAGTAATGAGTAAAACAGTCATCAAAGGTCAAAGCTGAGCATACGAGAGCGTGATTAAATTTTTCAATTTTAATGATTTTACTGCAGCTAGCCCTGTAGTCCAAAAATTTCGAGCTTTATGTCCAAAGAAATATATTTGAGTCTAGTTTCCAATAAAAAAGAAATCAACTCATTTGGAGTTATGTACAAAGATTTATGAGTAAAATAACAAGCAAAAATTAGTGTGGACATCATTCAATTTTACTCGTTAGGAGCACTTATCTACACTCTTTAACCAAGAGTGTGGGTAAGAGGGTATTGAAAATTCTCTTCCATTGTTGGAAGAGGAAAGAATGAGTTATGAGAATAAGAGGAGTGAAAGAGATGTTTGGTGAGTTGGGGTACAAGTGTTTGATGAAAAATAGTGAAGAAGAATGAAAGTTGGATGTCTTGGGTAGAAGAAGAACATGATGGAAGTGTGAAATTAGTAATTTCAGAGGGGTGCAACAGTAGGATAAATAATTAAATTAAGTTATTTAATTATTTGTTAGTCAATGAATTTATTTGACTTTATATATGATGGTGATGATTGTGATGGTAAAATTGTGAGAGCAAGCGTTCTGTCATATCCCTAGAATTTTGTTGAATCGATGGTGTTCGTATTGCGATACGATAGTGTGTTGAGTCTCTACGGAGACTGAGATTCGAGTATGATGGTAAAACTGTGAGAGCAAGCGTTCTGTCATTTCCTTAGAATTTTTGTCGAATTGATGGTGTTCGTATTGCAATATGATAGTGTGTTGAGTCTCTACGGAGACTGAGATTCGAGTGACACCCTTTCCTCGTGCGCGGGGACTAGAGAGGGTTGAATGTCTCGCCCAATGACTTTGGCTCATGTGAGTATAGTGTTCGGTGGGTGCGCCTAACCGAAGTTTTTACTTGTAATTCCTTGAGAAATTGGGGAGATAGGTCTGAAGTTGCGATGGAAGACGACTCGAATCACCCTGTTTTGCAAAACATGTTTGGTATGACAAAATTCAAGGAAACAACATAAGCTTGTATCAATGATTTGAGTTGTGAGTTTAAAATTGTGATGTATTGTGATGTTGTGACTTTGATAGTCTGAGTGGTGATGATCTGAGGTATTAATATTGTGACTTTGATAGTCCGAGTGGTTATGATCTGAGGTACTAATATTGTGACTTTGATAGTCTGAGTGGTGATGATCTGAGTTATGAGTAGAATATTATAGTCTAGGTGGTGATTATCTAAGTTATGAGTTGAATATTGTGTTGTATTGTAAGGTTGTGACTAGGATAATCTAAGTTATGGTATTTTGATATTGAAATTATATATTATGTTAGGTTCTTAGTTACTCACCTTTTCATTTTGTGGTTGTGGTTCCACCTACTATGATCATACTTGTACGGGAGTAGATGACGTTGCAGATGAGGCAGAGATGGAGTAACCCGATGAGAGTTATGGAAATAACTACGGGGGATTTATCATGTTTTAAAAAAATTTTATGTCTTTAAATAACGAATTTGATATTTGTAAGGTTTTAACCTTATGTTGTAAGACACCTAGACTTTTTATGTTTAGTTCTACAATGTTAATTTTCAAAAAAAAAAAAAAACTAGTGTAAAATTTTGAATTTTTGGAGTGTTACAGTAGCCATATAATATATATATATATATATATATATATATATATATATATATATATGTGTGTGTGTTATTTTTGAATAATTTAATACATTCACAAAACAAATAATTGACTGTAAAATAAATTCAAAAATAAATATTTATTTTAATTACGCAAAATTCAACCAATTTTTTTAATATAATTAACCAATTGTAATTTAAATTATTATTTTTAACATTTTATTTATTTCGAAAATTTGTTACGATAACTAAAAGAATTATTGAAATAAGTTAGAGTAAAGGAAAGAAATGATTGTCAGATAAATTTCAATTATTTTGCTTTTTAATTTGATTATGTTATATTGCCCAAATAATTTCATGCTATCTAAAATAGTGGTTATTTATGGAATAAAATCACTCCTACAAACAAATAATTCCGATGCAACCAATCAAAGAGGGAAATTCTTCTTTAAATTAGGGTCATTTACCTTTTTTAAAAAACATTTATAGCTTCACATTTTGAATTTCAAAAGCCAACATCAATGACAAAACAAAAGTCACTCTTTGAGTACATAAAACGCAGAATTGTGTGACAATTTTTTTTAGCTAATCATTGATTTGTTTGAAATATAAGGGTTTATTATAAAAAATTATTAAAAAAAGTTGTTAACATTTTTATAAAAATATTTTAATAATATTTTAACAATATTTTAACAATATTTTAATATTATTTATATATTATTATGATTGATTTATATAAATATTTATAATTATTATTATTAATTATGAAATAATTTTGGATCAGTAGCATAATCAAGGCTTTGTTTTGCACAATTTGGTTTCATTTTGGTTTGGCGCTTTTTCTCTCCCTTTTAGATTCTGCCACTTCCTTCAGGTCAATGGTTCGATTCTCAGCACCACTTTCCCCTTTTCAAGTTTTAAAACCTCTTTGTATTTTCTCTCTTCTTTTCTTTCTCATGTGATTTTTTCAAAGATTCTTCTTCTTTTTCTTCTTCTCTCTCTTCTTCCTCACAGTCTCACTTCCAATGGCCTCTCCCCCTTTCTCTTCCGCCGTGTAAAGGTACTCCCTTTCTCTCTTTCGTTTCCACTACGAGTGTCTTGTCGTTTTATATCGTCTTATGTCGTTTTCGGCCTTTTCAGGATGCAAAAGTGCTCATGGTTGATACTGGTGGAATTGGCTGCTAGCTTCTCAGCTTTCCGGCTTCCCTGACATTCAATACCTTATAGTTTTCATCTCACTTAAGTTTTCACTTCTTCTAGCTGTCTGATGGAATCCCCCGTTGATGTTGTGCCAGCTGCAAAACGCCCCGATCAATGGGTAAATTCATCGTTTCCTTCACAATCTTTTGTTGATTTTTAAATTTTGGTTTAATTTTAAATTTGACATTAATGTTGATCCTGGTGCACTATTTGTATTTTCAGAGTCTTTTCGTGTTCCCCTCTTTAGTTAATAGTTTATTGTGGATTATGTGCATGTTTAATGCGTAAAGTTTTGTTAATTAGTTAATATGTTTTTTTTCTTTTTTTTTTTTTAAATTTTAGGATTTAACAAGTTTGGTTTTGGGTGTGTGTTGCTTTGTGTGTGGTTTATAAGGATCATTGAAACCATTTGGGCCCTGCACTTGTTTGGATGGTACACTGTGGCTTTGGATTTTGTATTTGGAACCTTTTTTAGATGGTAAAGTGTTGCATTTGCAACCCTTTTTGTTTCTTTCTGGTGATGCCAAAGAGTTTTGTGTCAGTCAGTCATGGACATTCGTTCATGGGTTGGCTTGGATTTAGTGGTATTAGCTTGCAGAACCAATGTGATGATGTTTGAGTCACTCTTTATGAAACGGGGATGTCGGTGTAGGTAGAGAAGTGAAGAAATGAGAAAATTTTTGGCAATCCGCAATCTGATATGTTCTAAATTGCACGAGAGCGGGGGTTGGGAGTTCTGTGATATGAAATTCTATTGATTGCTGGGCACCATTTGGCTTGGGCCATATAGTTATCCAATGGTCCACATATCATAACTCCAATCCAAACATTTCATTTCAAATTTTTGAATCTGCTTGGTTTGATTTGATTAGTTGCTAGTTGGAGTTGAAACTGCTTTGTTCTTGTTTGGTTACGTCACACGAGTCCAGTTGAAATATACAGGCCTTGAGAATATTTTCTTTTGCTAATGTAATCATATTATGAATGTCAAATCCTTATGATGGATGCACTTATTGGATTGTGTGGTTCTGTAGAATATTCAATCTATAACACTTGAAGGAATATTTGTAGTTTGTTTCATTGAGTATAGTTTCATTTCTAAAACCAGGATTTTTTCCTGACGCTGGTAGAGACAAAAGACTGAAAATTTCAAGTTATAGCCTGCCATACTCAGCACATGATAAGACTTCGAATGTTGTTGATTACAACAATCCATTTGCAATATCTGATGTTCTGGATAATTTAGAGAGTGGAAAATTTGGAAGTGTCACAAAGGACATAGAAGACCTTATAGCCCAAAAAATGAAAATATTGGGCCCTTACTTTGTTAAATATCCCATACTTGTGGATCAATGGGTGAAAGCAATAAAGAAACATGATGAAGAAACTCCTAAGTTGGAAAATCAACTAGTTACTGTTTCGACGGATCAAAATGTTATAGATCTTGAGGAGGAACACACCAGAAAGGATGTCCCTGCAACACAAGATCCTATTGTGATTATTGATTCGGATGATGAAGATGATGGAGATGAAAAATCTATGGTCCCATTTCATGAAGTTGTGTTGCCGACACTAGTTGCACCGTCTCCTGCATTGAAGATAACTGTAAGATTTTTCTCTCTCCTTGTTTTGGTAATTATGTAAAATATGAACATTGAAATGATGAGTGCTACTGTGCATGAGCTTTTATTTGGAATGATTTGACATAACTGTAGCATCTCTTGGGACATTTTGAGGCAGAATATTCTTGTAAAATTAAGATTGACTCTTGAATTAGTTTTCTTTAATTTTGGTTCCTTAGAAAAATTATTGCCTTAAGTCACTTGTACATTTTACATATCCATCTTCCTTATATGATCCATTCCATATGTTTTAACTTTTTGGCATGTTAAGTTGGTGTGTAATTTTGCTCTTTGGCATTTTATGTTGTGTTTCTACTAGCTGTTGCTAAAGTTTTCTCCATTGAACCATTTGCATTTATACCCTTTTCTCACATATTTATAATTACTTCAAGGTGATTACCATTGTTTTAAATTCTCAAGTTAGCTTGTTTTGTTGAAGCATATTAGTATACCTTCTCTGTACAAAGGCTCTGATGAATTACAGCATTAACAATAATTATTGTATTGAAGACTTTAAAGTTAAATGTTGAAGCATATCCCTCGTAAAGTATAAGCAGTTAATTATAGTACCTTGGTTAAGTTTTAGATAAACGTGATTTTTCGCCATGTAGTCTTGCAATCAGTTTGTTAGGGTGATGTCGTGTAGATGAAGTGTGTAAGAGACAGAGAATAGGTTGTTGTTTTGGGTCAGTATAAAAGGAAAAAAAGTCACAAATATTGATGAGAGGCGATTACATTTTTCTTTCCATGCAAAATCGTTATGAAGATAGAAGAAACTCTAACATAATCCATTATGTTGGCTTTTAGCGTTTTTTATGGTTAAAAAACATTTCCATATTTGATAGTGAGGCCGTTTTTTTTATTTTAATAGAGACAATAATGATGAGTAATTAAAAATAATAATATTAAATAATAACATAGTTATGAATAATAAATAAAACAATCTTTCTTTCCACTCATTTCATTCCAACCAAGCAACCCCTTCTACTCATTTCTTACTTCTTTCATTCCCTCTATTTCTTTCCTCTCTACCAAATGGAACATGAGTTTTGTAGTCATTGGCTGTCTTGCTAAACTTGAATATTCTTATGGAATATGAAATTTCCTATACGTTGGTCTTTTACTACATTCCTGGTAGTAGGGAAAGTAATAAGGTTGAAAATGAGAACAATGAAAATATTGGATGTATGTAGATTTATATTGTATGTAAATTTCGTGCCATTTATATATTTTTCTTTACCCTTGATACTTGAGCTTTTCCAATTATTTCTCTGAGCATATTGTGTAAATTGTTTTAAGTTGAATCAGCACATTTGCTTTTAGTTACCTTCCTCTGTAAGTTCTTTTTTTTTATAGTTGGATTTATATGTGTATTTTTAAAAGATGATTCTCACGAAGTGGGATAAGGTTTTGTTGTTTGTTTGCTTCCATGAGAAGCTGCTGGGTATTTCTTCTTTTCTTGTTTTTCATTTTAGTGCAAGTTGTGTCACTGACATACCTTACTAATCTACATATGCATTTTAGGGGTATCTACCTGCCATTCCTTACCTGGAAGAAAGAGATCTAATAATTGAGACAAGTATGGAGGATAAACCTAACAATACTCAGAACAATAGAGGCAGTTATGTTGGTGTACAGGAAGAGGAAGAAGATGAGCTTGATACTGAAGATGACGGTCTAGGAGATATTTGGAAGGAGATGTCAATGGCAATAGAATGTTCCAAAGTATCATACTTAAATTTGTTGTATTTTTTCAATAATAATAATTGGCTTTGGCAATTAGTTTATCATCTATTCATTTGGATGATTTTTTCATGTAATTTAATCTGTAATGCTTCCTTCCATGTTATCTACATATTAGTTTTGAGGGTTGATAAGGCATCACATTTTTCTTATAGCATAGTTGCCTGGTTGGGTGGGTTTGTTACTTGTTAACTACATTATTCATTAATTTATGTGGACAATTGTTGTTAGTATTGTACATGTAGGCTATTATTGTTTTTTTTTTCTGATGTACACTGAAATATTCTTAACATTTCTGACAGCTGATCTTGGTTAAGTTGTTTGTGTATTGCATATTCTAGATCTACAGTTCTTTGCATAGTGAATGTAATTTTATGTGTAGTGCGTTATGGCATATAGTTATCATTATTAGCCTTGATTATTTTGCTCTCTCACTTAACCTTTATATGTTATACTTCTTGTCTGAATTGCATATAACATGTAAATATCCCATGTTTTTCTTTTCTGCTCAGTAAAATTATTTGCACAAAAGTCATAGTAATTCAGTTTTGTGTACATTATTTCTTACTTAAAATTCTACTCATAAGTGGCATTTTTAAAATGTCCTTTGGCATTGATCTGGTTTAAATGTATTTCCACTAGGATGTTTCTGTTGATCTCCAGCCAGATGAAGAAGCAGAAGAAGACTATGATGATGATGATTGTGATCATTCTTTTGTCTTAAAAGACGATCTTGGTTATGTTTGTCGCGTTTGTGGGGTTATTGGCCGGGGAATTGAAACCATATTTGAGTTTCAGTACAAGGTTAGAGTCTAGTTCCTGCATTCATGCTTTTTTCCTTATAAATAATGGTTAAAAACATTATTGAACGTCTGAAAATTGTGTTTTCAAGAATAGGGTTTAAAATTAGATGTTCAGGTTGAAAGTTTGGGAGGAGCAGGACCT
The DNA here is from genome assembly GCF_029865625.1 of Vigna umbellata. Taxonomy (NCBI): domain Eukaryota; kingdom Viridiplantae; phylum Streptophyta; class Magnoliopsida; order Fabales; family Fabaceae; genus Vigna; species Vigna umbellata. Next base: position 3,102,548 of record NC_142174.1, on the reverse strand, counting down.
AACAATGTGACAAGTGAAATGTTAAATTTCTCTGTACTTGTGTTAATGAAATTCTTGTGATAATTTACTGTTTTCCGCACCTCCTTCTGGAAAATATTTATTTTTGTTTGATCCATCTTAGTTCTCTTTAAGGACTTACCAACCTCTTTATTAAACCAAGACAATACTATATAGCAGGTAGATCATTATTCGAATCATGTGGTACTAGTTGCATTATAAAATTATTGCATAGTCTATAATTCTCATGATATATGTTCTGGACTAAGATCTTTGATTAGTAGATTAATTATGATCAGGACAGGAAGTGTTCTAAATTGATTTTTAATTATCATATTAATTTTATTGAAGGTTAAACGCAGCACAAGAACTTATGCATCTGATTCATGGAATACCAAGAAAACAGATGCATTTGGAATTAATGTTGTTAAAGATGACCTCGTAGTTACTGAAATCCCAGCACACCCTAGACACATGAAACAGATGAAGCCCCATCAAGTTGAAGGATTCAATTTTCTTGTTAGAAATCTTGCAGGTGACCATCCTGGTGGCTGCATCTTAGCCCATGCTCCAGGATCTGGGAAAACATTCATGATAATCAGTTTCATGCAAAGTTTTCTAGGCAAGTATCCAAATGCAAGACCCTTAGTGGTGCTTCCTAAGGGAATATTGTCAACATGGAAAAAGGAGTTTCAAATATGGCAGGTGGAGAACATACCTCTATATGACTTCTACACAGTGAAGGCAGACAGTAGAAGTCAACAACTTGAAGTGCTGAATCAATGGAGGGAGAAGAAGAGTATTCTTTTCTTAGGATACAAACAGTTCTCCACTATTGTCTGTGATAATGGGAACGATATATCATTACGTTGCCAAGATATTTTACTGAAAGTTCCTTCAATTCTTATTTTAGATGAGGGACACAATCCTAGGAATGAAAACACAGATATACTACAGTCTCTTGTAAAAGTTGAGACACCTAGAAAAGTTGTACTGTCAGGAACCCTTTATCAAAATCATGTCAAGGAGGTGTTTAACATTCTAGATCTTGTTCGGCCGAAATTTTTGAAGATGGAAACATCAAAACCTATCGTGAGGCGCATCCAAAGTAGAGTTCATATACCAGGGATGAAAGGATTCTCTAATTTAGTTGAAAACACTTTGCAGCAGGACACTGATTTTAAAACGAAAATAGCTGTTATACAAGATTTGCGTGAGATGACGAGCAAGGTACTTCACTATTATAAAGGAGATTTTCTTGATGAGCTTCCCGGTCTAGTGGATTTTACTTTAATGCTCACTCTTAGCCCTAGCCAGAAGACTGAAGTAGCAAAAATAAAAAAAATATCTACAAGAAAGTTCAAGATATCTTCCGTAGGAAGTGCTGTCTATCTGCATCCTAAACTAAAACCGCTAGCAGAAAAAAATTGTGGTAAAACTCCTATATCTGATTATGTAATGGATGATTTGGTAGATAAACTGGATATTAGAGATGGTGTGAAGTCAAAATTTTATCACAACATGCTAAATCTGTGTGAATCAGCAGGGGAGAAGCTTCTAGTTTTCAGTCAGTATCTGTTACCCTTGAAATATTTAGAAAGGTTGACTATTAACTGGAAAGGCTGGAGTCTTGGAAGAGAAATTTTTGTAATCTCAGGAGATTCAACTCCTGAGCACCGAGAATGGTCCATGGAAAAATTCAACAATTCTCGTGAAGCTAAAGTCTTCTTTGGCTCAATCAAGGCATGTGGAGAGGGTATATCACTGGTTGGGGCCTCCCGCATAATTATCTTGGACGTTCATCTCAATCCATCAGTTACACGTCAAGCTATAGGTCGTGCATTCAGACCTGGCCAGAAGAAGAAGGTGTTTGTGTATCGTTTAGTATCAGCTGATTCTCCAGAAGAAGAAGATCACCATGCTTGTTTCAAGAAAGAACTAATTTCAAAAATGTGGTTTGAATGGAATGAGTATTGCGGTGATCGAGCTTTTGAAGTTGAGGCAGTTGAGGTGAAAGAGTGTGGTGATGAATTTCTTGAAAGTCCTCTGTTAGGGGAGAATGTAAAAGCTTTATATAGAAGGTCAATGACATTCTTGCTCTTTTTTCTTATCATATGCTTGTCTTGTTAGTTTGTATTATAACTCATATATGAAGGTTTTGCTGTATGTTTAATTATAATCTACCGACAAGAAAGAAATATTTTGTACAAAATAATTTTATGGAAGCTTATCTTTTTCCAATAAATATTGGGAATTTGGATTCTCTGTTGATTTCTTCTGTGCTGTGCCTTCAAACTACACTGATGATCACTGATTTTGATATTTTAAAATATGTTAAAAAGATATTTAGAGTACCAACATCAGTGTATTTTTAATGCTCAGCAGAGGACAACATCAAAAAACCTAGTAAAGAATCTGGACTCAAATATTTGTCATTCATTATGTTAGAACATTCTAATTACGATCTACAGAAATATTTTGGACAAAATGATTTCATAGAAGCCTATCTTTTTTGAATAAATGTTGGTCATTGATTATGTTAGAATCTGATTTGGCTTTCAATATTTAGACCAATCTGGAGAACTTAATTTACAGGTTGTTCTGTGTTGTGTTTATTTAAAATTTGTTTTGTATTTCCATCTGATTTATTTACTTGTTGCTATGAGAAATTTGTGATTCTTGTTTGGTTTTAGTGGTATTCATATGCAGTTTTGGTGTGTTTTGCAGGTGATCATCAAGTGAATCAGAGCCTGCTTATCTATATAACAGATCAATAGAATTTGACTTGTGCAAGCTTAGAATCCTCTCCTTCATTTTAACGTCCTATGCCTAATTTCATATGTATAAAGTTTAATGATTTACTTCATATTTTTGTAGTTATACTATGCTGCTCTTTATATAACAAGCTCAACTTGTCTTTTGTTCATTTGTTGTTAATTTATGTTGTTGGTTTTCCTCTTTTTAGTAATTTTTTAGCTCATATTCTTACACATTATTTAGATATATTTGTTTGCAATTTAATATATAATAAGTTAGATTACTATCAAAATCTAATTTTTAGACTTTCATCAGCAACCTCTTTAAATATTCTTATAATCTATTAAATTTTTTAAATATGATCAATTTTATTTAAATATAAAATAGAATTGATTATGTTTAAAATTTTAATAATCATATAATATTTCAAAAGTAAAATACATAAAAAAAACATTTTATCGAGGAGTATAATATATTATGTGCTCAACATAATTTTATAAGTTCAAAAGGAGAATTGGTTTTTTAATTTGATTATGACATGATAACATGATCCATAAGATTTTTTTTTTCTTGAAAAAATAGTTACTTTGAGTGAAGACGTATAATTGAATAGGTTAAATCTAAACTTTTAAATAATATCATCGTGTACAAAAGTATACAATCAATTATATGCTTAAGGTAGGTTATTGAAACACATAATCAATCTTATTTAACAAATAATTGATTATAAATTCATCTAAGTCATATAATTAGTTATTACTTAAAAAAATTTATTATTATTTTATGGCTTTAAACAGATCTAAAGAAACATAAATGAAATCAGCTTGTTGTTAAGGACAAAAGGTAAATTTATTTGTAACTTTTGATTTTTTTTTCTCTTAAAATAAACAACTTATATATATATATATATATATATATATATAATTAATTTGATAATGTGCTTGCTAAAATATAAATCATTTAATTCTTTTGATCTTATTATTTAATTTTCATAAATTTGATATAAATAAAAAGTAATATATAAATTATACTTTAACTGATAAAATTTTCTCTTTTAAAATAGAGGTATTCGTGTTAAACATTTAATAGAAATTACATGTGTTTTTTAATCAACTTTTAGTTATTATCTATGTTTATTTTTCTCTGAATTTTCCCCTGAAATTTCCCCCCGGTCACCGGTTGGTAAGTTCTCCAGTTAATTTCGATCTCTCGCTGTCTCTCTATGTATTTCTCGCATTAGAATCGAACATTCATAGATTAACCGTTGCAAAGTTCGCCGGAGAATCGGTTTCGGTCACCGCTCTCCGATGAACGCTATATAGAACACCATGGCGGAGCAAGGCAGCGCCGCCGTCAACGACGGCGAAATAGAACCGCAACAAAACAAACACCACGTCCTCAACAGCCACAACGACAACAACGACGTAGACAACAAAGACGAGAGTTCAGATCCAGAGTTGTTCTGCTGTTTGCTTCAGCCAGCCACAGCTGACAGAGATCCCGAGTACATCGGCATTCGCCGCCTCCTCCTTCTTCGGAAGGCGGAGGCCGGAATTATTCACCGCAGAGTACGCTCCGTTCAGAACTCGCACTCCTATCTAACGTTTCTTATAATTTTATCATCATAATCTTAAAATGGAGATTGTTTAAGTGCTTGTAGCTTAATTCTTCTTATAATCACGTCTCGATCTCGTTCTCTTATATGCATCTAGTTCTGTTTCTTTTTCCAGATCAATCGTGATAGATTTGCATTATTTCCGGTGATGATTTTTTTTTTAGTTTTTTAGTTTTTCTTTCGTTGGTGTGACCTATGTCTGCATATTGTTACATTTTGACTTTTGGATTATAAGCTTGTTGACTTGCGTGTTATTACAGTGTTCTCAATCGTTATAAACGATGTTTAATTACGTTTAGTGCTGGGTTTATTATTATTATTATTGGACAGTATTTATATATACAGTTCCAAGTGCAGTTCATCAGAATTGGAGTTTTACACGGGTAATCCATGTTTCCCTTTAGTGAAACCACCTTATATTACAAAGATTGCCGAGGTGAAACTTCAATTCTGATAAGAGAATGGTATAAAAAGTGCATGAGGAACTGATCTGAGTTCCGTCTTTCTTATTATTATTACTACTTGTGAAAGTGTTATCTCCTGTGGCTGTGTTGTTGTTACTATGTCGCTTATGGACACGTGATTGTGTTGAAGGATTGGAGATGCAATGGAAAAACTTATGTGGCATACCGGAATTACCTAAGTAGGCCTAGAAACTGGGAAAGGGATAGTTCACGAGCCCCTAGTCTGCACAGTACTCCAGGAAACAGGTTGCTGTTTTTTCTTTTTTTACTGGAACTAATGAGCACATATACGCTTAATTTTGTATCATACAATTTCATGATATGGTTGATAAAAGGGGATAAAATAAGGAATTAAAGATGCTCATGATTGGATACGTAGCTTCAAAGTGACCTGGATGTGTTGTTGAACAGTAAATTAACTTTGATCTGCATGGAAAATTCTGGAAGACAGATATTGTTATTCATTGAAATGACTTTTTTTCTTTACACATGTAATCTCAAACATATTTACAAGATGATTATGATTTATGGATGGTTGTGTTGCAAGCTGGTTTTTAGCCTATCTAATTTTCTTCCCTATTTTTTTCTCTGTTATGTTTTAGGTTAATTTAGGATGGTATGGTTTTTTCCAACACTTGTACTTTGTCTCTTATATAAAAACTATCTTAATTTCTATACGATTTTCCACATCAATTGCCTTCCTTTCTCATTTTAATGTGAATTCCATGTACTTCTTTGTGGTTACTTCTTCAATTTGAGTTTCTATTTGTAATTATAACCACATTTTATGTCAATGCAGCTTTCTCATTCACGGTACTAGTTTAAATTTATGTTTCCATACAATTCTGACATCAGGATAATTTACTGGTTGATGCATCAGTGGCCGATTTTTTCCATCTCCAAGTCCACATTCCCGTTGGTCTGAGGTGGACAGCTTGAGTTCTGGGAGGGTAAGTTGTGTGCTGTAGATTTTGTTGCAATATACCTGTATTGGGCATACCTTTTGTCTTTAACTTCTAACTCTTAATTGGGTAGAAAAATGCCATATCCATTAAAATTTTGAACAGATAGACATATTCTGTTAATGGGATTTATACTTTTTAATTTAAGTATATGAGAGTGTACCATAATATCTGATAGGATAACCAGACATTCATTTGAACTGATAGTGCTGTTGTCTAGGAAGTGCTGATTATGCTTTGATGTGGCACCTGGTCAAGTGGGATTCTTACGTTTATTTAGTTATTTTTTCCCATTCTTTTAGGATGGAAAAGTTTGTAACAGAGCTAAAGAAAGCATTCAGAAACCAAATTAGATTCATTAGAAAAATGCTAGATAACTTTTTATTTGTCATAAAGCTGTTAAAGTTGCTCATAGATGATACGCTATATTCTTCACTGATTATTGGCTCTGAACCAACCCTATAATTTGTTGAGTAGATTTGATTGTCACTTTCTTGATATTAGTATGTTTTGCTCAATGCTTCTTGTTGCTGAAACTACAATTATGGAAGTTGCTGTTAGTCAGAGTAAATACACCTAAGCTTCCTGGATTGGGGGAAATTTACATGGGCTAACTTATTGGTTTATATATTACATAAGACTACACTAATGAAATAGATATACTTTATGCGTTTGTACTGTAAAGGGATATGTGGGTTATGTTAGCCCATGATAATTGGAGGTTTGTTTAATTGTTTTGAAATTGGAGTAGGTTTGTACTGTTTAGCTCATATGCTGTGAGTATTAGTTTAAATTTCATGCTTGTTTACTTTTTTTTTTGTGTCATTTTTCAAATTTGTAGGATCTGCAAAATGCAAATCCAGTACATAATCATAGATCGAGTTTTGGGTCAAGTGTAAGTGATTCCGATCCTCCTAGACACCGTAGGGCTGAGTCCGCTTATTCTTTTGTTGGAATGCATTGTATCTTTGACAAGTGCAAAGCCTCTGGTAAGTCCAATATAAATTTGTCTTTTTTTACCCGGGTTCTGTTTTACTTGGTTTTCATGGTGGAATAATTCTGAAAATCTTTATGTGTAGTTTCGGTGTTGAAGTTTGGGCACAAGAGTTCTGATTTACTTGCTTATGGGGCAGCTGATGGAACCTTAACTGTCTGCAATGTATCTGAGAATCCGTCAGTCATAAAACAATTAGAAGGGCATTCCAAAGATGTAACAGGTTGGATAAACTGTCCTTGTTTACTTGATCTATATTTAATGCTGCATGACATATACGATCAAGTGCGCTTGGCAAATATCACCTAATGTATTATTTTTAATTGGGGCTTTATGGATCAATAAACCTTGTCCTGCACTTTTTCCAATTGGAGATCAAATTAGCCAGATTTCAGAAAAAAACTGCAGCCATTAATTAATTATTCTTACTGAATTTGTCACTTATTCTTACTGTGGAATTATGATTTTCCAAAATTCCCTAAATTGTAATGCTCCCTAGTTTATTACCTGACCTCATATGCTTTGTTCATTTTCAGATTTTGATTTTACGTCAAATAATCAATACATTGCATCATCTTCATGGGATAAAACTGTGAGAGTATGGGAGATAGCGAAAGGTATTTGCATACGGGTGATATATGGAGTATGTCCACAATTGTGTATCCGTTTTCACCCTGTAAGTATAATTGGGTGTGGGTGTGTGTGTGTTTGTGTCTGGGTCTGTGTTTATGTATAAGGGTTTCTTGTTTCTTTTATTAAGAATGCTAGCCTTCCCATCTCTTCAGAGGATACCATTGCCTTCTTCAATAATTGGACAAAATACCCTCGTCTAAGATTTGAAAACTTTAGATATTCTGGTAATTTCATGGTAAATTTCATGTTTATATGAAGAGTAGCCTTCTCTGCCTTTTATTTCTTGCTTTGTGTATTCAATTTACTAGATTTTCACTGCTATGTCTATATATTTTTCTAGAAGTTCTAATAGCCATTTTTTACAATGAGGGAAGTGATAAATTGACTTTCGTAGATTGAAGATGGGTGGAATTGAATCTCTCTCATTGTTTGCACAAGTACTCAGACATTCATTGTGATCTTGATCTTTGATTTATTTGTAGTTTTTCTCTCTCTCATCTTTTCTTTTTTTTGTTGACCAAATCTGTTTTCAAAAAGAGAAAATGATGAGGTGGACCAGTACTTTTCTCTGTAGCCCTTGTTAAAGAATTTAAGACTTTCTCCGTACACATTGGTTTTATTTTGGATTGGTGATGCTTGAGACTGCAACAAATTAAAATATGCTCTGAAGGATAAAATAGTGAGGGAAGGAGGCTGTGCATTTAGCATGCAGAATTTTTCCATCTATTACATCTAGCGAAATTGAATGTTTTTCCTGGGTTCAAATTCTCTACCGGATTTGTTATGTTGTCTTGTGCCTTTAAAATATATTGATTTAATATATTAAAAGATTTTTTTTTATATTTTAAAATATAAAAATCAGTGTATTTTGAAGGTACAGTAGGACAACACCAGAAAATACAGCAGAGAATCAAAATTCGTTTTTTTCTAAGATAGAGGGTGAGCAGGGGAGGAGGTGAGTTTGTCAGTTAGGAAAGAATGGGTAACTTACAACAATTTGCTTCAGATTTCCTTCTTCCTCTCATCTACTAAAAATAGATATTTTTTGCAACTTGTCCAATTTTTCCAAAGATACGGTTTCCTATATCATTATGAATGTGGATTTGGATCTTTTATATTGGTAAATAATTTTTCTTTTGATTCCATTCTTGGTTGCTACTGAAGCCTGTATTTTTTCTGTATTTGGTGCAGGTAAATAACAACCTCCTTTCAGTTGGAAATGCAAACAAAGAAATCAATGTAAATATATTAATTGTTTCCATTTTGTTATTTTTAGAGAAGAAAGTATCATGTTTGACACCTTTGCTGAAGCTTTTCTATTGCAGTGTGTTAATCTTAGTTATTTCTGTTTTTGCTTGGTAAACCTGAAATGACTTTGATCTGGTGGAATCGCTCAGACCTTAAATGTTATTGAAGAAGCATTGTGTTCTTTGTTTGTAAAGTATAGAGAACTGTTTGTGTTGTTGGGTGCTATTGTTATGCTCGAATGTTTCACAGAGAATGGAGTAACATGTACAGGGAATAGAGTTACCTTTCTGTGTTTGGATATTAATGAGGGAAGAAATAGGAAGGTTTTGTGGTTAATAAGTGGTGCGCTGGCAAATTTAAATATAACCATTTTATTAAGTTACTCATTTATGAAGGTAAAGTAGTAAATGTCAATTATTTTTGATATAAAAGTAACTCCTCATTATCCCTTTGTTACGAGGGAACGGCTCAGACACTTTCCCTTCCACAAAATTTCAACCTCCTAAATAGGGAGCATTGTTCCTTTCCCGTCATTTCCTTCCCACTCCCAATATTCAAGCAGGTTCATAGATCATATGATTGAGTCATTTAATGTTTGTTTGTTATTCAGACACTGGAATAAGAATAAGGAAGGCAATGACAGTCACTTCAATTCATCAAACACATATTTTTCATTTATGATTTGATAAATATTCCCACTATTAAATATTTGTGGCTTAGCTACTGTATGTACATTTTACTCCTTTCCCCCATAAAATCCTCCGCTATGATGTTGTCATTTTTTACATACATTTACTTTTACGGTAATTTATTATTTTTCTTAAAAATGATATGATGTATCAGGTGTTCAATTTTAGTACCGGAAGGGTAATTAATAAATCACTATTTGACAGTGGAGTTACCTCTTTGGATCATGACCATACAGGACTTCTCTTATTTTGTGGAGATGCACAGGTGAGCTGCTCTATATATGCACATGTATTTTGTTTTGTATATCCTAATTGTTATGTTGATCTCATTTTCTTTAGGTACTGGATTCTATGTGCAGGGATGTATATACTCAGTAAATATGAACTCTCACACAGGTGTATTATCTCGCTCCCATCGTTATAGAAATAGTAGCAAGCCCAAATCTCCTGTTACCACAGTGCAGTATAGGAGTTTCTCTCTACTCGCTCGCGGACCTGTGTTGTTGACATGTACCCAGGATGGAAACCTGTCTTTCTTCAGGTTCAGAAAAAGTTTTCAATCACCCCGATTGCATTCAGTTCTCGTTTTTTGATCTCATTTTTCTTTGGAGCACTAATATTTGTGTATTGTAGTGTGGCTTCGGAGATAAATGGCTATTTAACTCTTCGATGCTCGCTAAAATTAGCTCCACGTGTACACAAATTTCGAGCTTCTTTCTGTCCTCTCCTATCCCTTGAAAAAGGAGAATTCATAGGTATGTTGATATCATTCTTGCGTACTACTTTTCTTCTCCTTTTTCCTCCCTCTTCCGTCTCTTGAAGAAGGACTTTTAAATAATAATCTGGTTGTTTTAAATAACCCAAACTCTGCCTGCGTAAAACTAGAAAATAAGTCAAGGATTATGTACTCTGCTTGAATTTCTCAACTTCTCTGAGTATTTATAAGAAAAGAAAAGAACTTAAGTTTCTTTCACACGTTAAAATCAATGAATTTGTTATTTAACTTTCAGGAGAAATTTGATTTACTTTAACTAGCAAAAATGTTTACCCAAACGAGATGTAAATAATGCTTGCATTGAGACTTCAATGGAAACGGAGACTCAAGTACTGCAAACTGAGTTTTTCTTAAATACATTAACTTAAGCAACATTACAATGATTGTCTTTCTTACATTATCTTATCCTTTGTTGTCATGTGAAGTTGCTGGAAGTGAGGACTCAAATGTCTACTTTTATGATTTAACTCGGCCGAAAAATACATGTGTGAACAAGCTACAGGTTAGTCTTCCTTTCATCGAAGGTGTTTTCATTTTTTTTCAAAAACTGATGACTGATCTCCGATAGAGAACCTGATTAGTCGTCATCTTTAGTTGAGTTTTCTCTTCCAATCATGATTTTTCATTTCCAACCCAAAATTAAGGGGATTGAGTTTGGTTTTCTTAAATTAATATGACTTGTTAGTGGTATCAATGCTATAATCAAGCTCAAAATACATAAGATTTTTGTAAATGCAATGCAGGGTCATGGGTTTCCTGTGCTGGGTATTGCCTGGAACCATGGAGAAAATTTATTGGCTTCATCTGATTTTTACGGCGTAGTAATTGTGTGGAAGAGAGAAAGAACAAATCAAAACAATCATACACAACAACAGTAGAAGTTTAAATAAAGCCTTTTAGTTGATGGCCTGTGAAAAAAAGCTCCTTCTTTGCTAAGGTCTCCTTCATCTTTCGCTCTTCTGTATTTTTGTGCTATTATTTTTTAATTTTTTCAATTCTTACTGCAATGTACTTTGTATCCATGAAGTAAATCAATTAATCACCCACAGCCTCACTGGGAACCAAAGATATTATACTAAAAAGGTGTACTGTTTTGTGAGGAAGAAAGAAGTTGTATTCTTAGACATGATTAGGAATTTTGTATGCGAATTATGACGAATACATTTTGTTGACTTTGTTCGCAATATGTAATTTTATACAATTAAGCAAAGAATAAAGCACCTTTTTTGTCTGACTTTGCATTTCAGTTTACGAGGTGATATCATGCCCATTGTTCATGAACTCAGTCTCCCTAGTCCTTTTCTTGTAAGTAGCACATTCGATTAAAACAAGGGACACCTCCGTACTTTTCTGCACCCTACGAATATTAAAATTTTCATTTTGCCCTTTTTGGAAGTCAAAAATGATTTATAGACTTTATGAATAGGAATTTAAAATTGACTTTTAGATTGTTTACTCAAAGGATTCTATAATTTCGAAAAAATAAAATGACAATTTTTTATTCACGAGGATATAGGTTTCAGGATCTAGGACAAAAATATTAATGTGTAGAAAGAATTTTCCAATGAGTCTATACAAATCTGGGTCCAATTTACGTTCATTAAATTTCAGCATTTCTGTAAATTTGCTTTGAAAAAACAAAATCCCTCCTACTGTTTGTGTGCGTAATTAATCCAAGATTTTAATTTTTTCTAAAATAATGCAAAAAATATATGGTAAATATATGTATACAAGATAAGCTAAAGATTTTTTGAAGACTTGTTAAATGTTAATAATTATCAACTTATGCAACAAGATCAACTTTCAAAAAATTATAATAAAAATTTTATCTATATTAGCCACAATGTTACAAAAAAATTTCATTCATTATAATACATAATTCTACTGAGTCAAAATAAAATATATGAGTCAAAATAAAATATATATTACTCCCCAAATTGTCACCAACAAATGTTAATAACCTTTAATTCACAAAGGGATATAAGAAAATACTGAGTTATTCTAAATAATTTAATTGCAAATAAAACTTTTATAACTTCATGTTATAATTTCATATTATAAAAGAAAAAAAAATGACATTTTATCTAAATAGTTAAAAAGTACAATTTTTACAGTAAATGGAACAAATTATAATACTTTATTAAAGATACAAAAATATAATACTAAATAAATTATTTACGTAAGGTACTTTACTAAAATAATTAACAGATATATAAGTCAGAACCTCCCCTGAGTAGAAAGAATTTACTAGTAAAGAAATTTACGTAAGAAAATTTCTTTCTACAACCCAAGAATGCACTAACAGTAAAGAATTTATATATACTTAGTATATATAAATTCGTATTTCTTTTTATAGTCGTCATTTAATGGGCATATAATTTATGTTAATTGATAAGAAATTCTTCTTATTTTTTTTATAAAAGTTTATATACATACATGTCTTCCAAGAAAAAGCATTCTTAGCACACAATCATACAAAAAAGACTTGAAGCATTTTGAATTGCTACAATAATAGAATTGCTATTTGCTACAATAAACTAAACAAAATTGAACAATAGCATGAAACATCAGAAAGAAATAAAGACTCAAAGAAAACCTCATTCAATTCTCAGTAATCCTGCATTGTTCTGAACAAAGATACAAACCTGAATCTGAACAATCAGAAAATCTCGAAAAATATTTGTCAACTCATTACTGTTCATCGGAAGCCAATTTCTACCAGGCACGTACAACTAAAACAAATATTAAAACGGAACTGTATGATTGGTAAATAGTAAGCGAACAGGGTTACAGCAACACAAACAAGTTCAGAAAATTTTACTCACAATCACATGAAAGTGAAAAATAATTGCCTACCCATCCTACCTGACATAGAAAGAAACAAACATCAGAAAAAAAAGTGTGTGATTGTCAGAGTATATTATATACAAAAATTGGGGGGAATGGTCACTGACCTTTTGTACAGAACTTTTACATCTTCTCCAAGTAATGGACTCTCAAGAAAAAGATCGCCACACTCTTTCAGAAGAACTTCCTCAACTTCAAATGCTCGATCACCACAATACTTGTTCCATTCAAACCACATTTTTGAAATTAATTCCTTCTTGAAACAAATGCTGTTATCCTCCTCTTCTGGAGAATCAGCAGACACCAATCGATACACAAAGACTTTCTTCTGCTGGCCAGGTCTGAATGCACGACCAATAGCTTGGCGAGTAACTGAAGGATTAAGATGAACGTCCAATATAACTATGCGTGATGCCCCGACCAATGATATGCCCTCTCCACAAGCCCTGATGGAGCCAAAGAAGACTTTGGCACCAGGAGAATTGTTAAATCTTTCCATGGACCATTCTCGCTGCTCATAGCTCGATTCTCCTGAGATTACAAATATTTCCTTTCCTAGACTCCACCCTTTACTTTGAATGGTTAACCTTTCTAAATATTTCAAAGGTAGCAAGTATTGACTAAATACAAGGAGTTTCTCTCCGGCTGATTCACACAAATTTAGCATGTTCCAAAAGAATTTGGACTTCACACCATCTCTGGCGTCTGATTTTTCTATCAGAGCATCAATTATATCATCAGATATATTATTTTCTCCACATTTTTCAGCTAAAGATTTCAGTTTAGGGTGCAAATACACGGCGCTTCCTACAGAAGATATCTTGAACTTTCCAGATGACTTTTTTAATTTTTCAATGTCAAGCTTTTGTGTAGGGTTAAGATTGAGAACCACAGTAAAATCAACAAGACCAGGAAGCTCATCAAGAAAATCCCCTTTATAATAATGAAGGACGCTGTTTGTCATCTCACGTAAATCTTGTATGACGGCTACTTTCGCTTTAAAGTCTGTGCCCTTCAAAGTGTTTTCAACAATATCACAGAAGGTTCTCACACCTGGTATATGAACTCTACTATAAATGCGCCTGCGGATAGCTTTTGATGTTTCCATCTTCAAAAACTTTGGACGAACAAGATCTAGAATGTTAAACACCTCCCTGACATGATTTTGATAAAGAGTTCCCGACAGAACAACTTTTCTAGGTGTGTGAACTTTTGCAAGGGATTGAACCATATCTGTGTTTTCATTCCTAGGATTATGCCCCTCGTCTAAAATAAGTATTGAAGGACTCCTGAGTAAAATCTTTTGGCATGATGACGATATATGGTTGGTCCCCTTATCACAGACAATAGAGGAGAACTGTTTGTATCCTAAGAAAAGGATACTTTTCTTCTCCACCCATAAGTTCAACACTTCCAGTTGTTGACTTCTACTATCTGCCTTCACTGTATAAAAGTCGTATAGAGGTATGTCCTCCACTTGCCATGTTTGAAACTCCTTTTTCCATGTTGACAATATTCCCTTTGGAAGCACCACCAATGGTCTTGCATTCGGATACCTGCCTAGAAAACTTTGCATGAAACTTATTACCATGAATGTTTTCCCTGATCCTGGAGCATGGGCTAAGATGCAGCCACCAGGATGATCACCCGCAAGATTTCTAACAAGAAAATTGAATCCGTCAATTTGATGAGGTTTCATCTGTTTCATGTGTCTAGGATGTGCTGAGAATTCAGTTACTATGAGATCATCTTCAGCAACATTATTTGCAAATACATCTGCTTTTGCTTTGGTGTTACAGGATTCATATGCATAAGTCCTTGTGCTCCGTTTAACCTTCAATAAAATACAAAATTAATAAAAATAATAAATAAAGTCAACCTTTAACACTTCCTGTCCAGGCCAGAAGTAATACTTGTTAGAATATAAATAGTAAGAATTAAGCATAGGTATTATTTTATAACGCAGTTAAGTCCACACATGATATGAATGGTCTACCTGCAATATTAATTTGGTTTAATAAAGAGGTTTCTCAGTCCTTAAGGAAAATTTAGTGGAATAAGATAAAAGAAACAGTTTCTCACTGAAGGTTGGCAAATTATCAGAAGATTTTAACTATCACAAGTTGCTATCTGTTTCGCTTGGCATTTTGTATGTTTATGTCCCGCTCTCCTAAAAAATTAATCTGTGTTAAGCATCTAATTTCAACCCCATAATTAAAAGCGATCATAAAACTAAAAGTATATTTTATGTTTATCACATTCATTAACAAAAATATTAATGCAAAAGCATTAGACCAACCTTGTACTGAAACTCAAATATGGTTTCAATTTTTCGGTCAATAATTCCACAAACCCGACAAACATAACCAAGATCATCTTTTAAAATAAAAGAATGATCGCACTCCTCATCTCTTTCTGCTTCTTCATGGCCTCTTTCTACTTCATCTGGCAGAGGATTCGCGGAAACAACCTAGTAGAGGGAACAATTAAATTACATCAATGCCAAAGGAGCCCTGAAACTGCAATTTGCAAGTAGACTTCAATATAATAAATAATTTACTTGAATTTAAATTTCGATGTGTATAGAAGTAGTTTTACAAAGCAGAAAATAAAATCGCAAGTGACATTTACATGTAATGGGAACCTTACATATTGTATACATACAACAGGTAACAACGAATAAACGAGAGCAAAACATTCGAGACTAATAAGGATAATTGTACGCCAAAATGTACAATGTTTCAACAATTCAACTCACATAACTACATTTAATATGAATTTTTTTTTGTTCATAAATCGATGAATGATCTAGTTAACACCGGCACTCAAAGAAGGAACTATGTTATAATTCTTTAACAATTGATTTATTTTCTCGATATTTGGCTGTTAAACTATAGTCATTTTCCTTATCTTCATAAGAAAAATCCATCGTCTCAGCAACCCTTAACCAAACACATCAATTTTAGTAAAGAATTACGAATTAAATTACACAAAAAAAAAAATCATCCAAATGAGTTGATGATAAACTCCACGACAAAGACTGGAATTATTATTTAAAAATAAGAAACAGAAGTAAAGTATTATACTTTGGAACACTCCATTGCCATCGACATCTCCTTCCAAATATCTTCTAAGCCGTCATTATCTTCGGGGTTGACCTGATGATCCTCTTCCTCCTTTACACCGATATGAACACCTTTACCCGCTATACTTGTCTCAATTTTCGGATCTTTACTTTTGCGACGGTTAGGAATGGGAGTACGCTGCCTCTTAAACCCATTGTTTGACACAGAACAGTAAAGCATGTCAGTGAAACAACTTGCATTGAAATGAAGAGAAAGGAAAAAGAGCTAGCATCTTCTCATGAAGAGCAGCTACAGATTTAAATCTAAATACACAGAGGCTTAAGAAGTTAGCTAAATGCAAATGTCAAGCGATTCAAATGAAAAATTGACACATGTTCAAGAAAGGCAAACGGTTAAACTCTTACATCATCATTCACTGTTCACTTTTCAACATTAATATGTGAATAGAAGGAGCAAAGAAAAATAATATAAACAGATAGTACGACATGTAGAGAAAATATAAATCCAGACACATCCTCTATTTTCATTTTCAAACCCATCAATTTCCCAATCACCATGTATAAAGGATCAATAGTAAACATTCAAGTTTAGTAATTCGTCCAATCCAATGGTTTCCAAACAATGACCACAAGGAAAAAAGTTTATTCAGTGAAACTGGGCCAAAGTATCTAGAAATTAATGACTTAGTTTAAGAGAACTATGCAGTCTTAATCAATGTTTTAAAAGAATCTTCAGCCACACCACAAAAGGTTGAAAATAAATGCTACAATTTTGTTAAATTATCGGTTAGGCCTGTAAGTCATGTTTGCAATAGAGGGAAAAATAATCGAATGAGTGGGGAGGGTAGGGAGCGTGATATAGGAATCATGCAGTGTGGCCAAAAGAGTGCGGCCAAAAGAGAGAAAAGGAGTATATACGAAAGGTGGGTAACCAAATGAGTAGGGATTATTCTGATGTTCTGGGTGGTGATTTTGTGTATAGGCGGTCTTTTCTCATCCTCTGATTGGTTTTACTTGATGACTATTCCATATTTGTAAAAAGGTATTTCCATCCATAATTATTTGCTGTTTCCGTTGGATTAGAGGAATTTTCCCTTAATCAGTGATCGTATAAGTTTAGCTACTTCCTTGTTTGAAACCTTAGTTCCTATCATTATCCCCAGACGGAGCATGTTACAAATATATTATTCCAAATAAAAAATTATGCATATTAACAACTATTATTTCAATTTGGTATTTCATATATTTAAATTATTACAAAATTAAGGAAAACTTACAACTGTCTTCATCACAACAGGAGACGGTGCAACTAGCGGCAACACAATTTCAAACTGAACAATTGATTTATTTTGTCTATAATCTTCTTCTTCTGAAGCTTCATGAAATGGAACAATAAATTTATTGTGTATATCATCTTCCACTTCTGAAGCTTCATGAAAAGGAACAATAGCTTTTTTATCTCCATCATCTTCCACATCTGAATCAATGTGAATAACAGCAACTGGAGCTGCATGAACATTCTTCTCAATGTTTTCCCTCGCCAAATCTATGACATTATGATATGTCAAACCAGTGTCGTGTTGATCTTCGAATTTAGTAGTGTCTTCATCGTGGTCAGTTACCACATTCATGAATTGATTAACAAGTTCGGGATACTTTGCAAAGTAAGGTCCAAGTATCTGCATTTTTATGGCTACAAGGTCCTCTATCTCCTTTGTGACACTTCCATATTTCCCATGCTCTATATGAACCACAATATCCGAAATTGCAGATGGATTCGTATGGTCAGAGACATCTGATAACTTCTGTCTTTTGCCTATGTCAGGGCCAGAGGAAGATCCTGGTTTCACAAAATGAAACTAAACTCAGAAGAACTGTAGATATTCCATCATGAAGCAGAACCAAATATTCTCAATGCTTATATACTTCCACAAGACTCAAGTATTACGTTACACAAACCCCAGCACGGTTTCAACTCCTACCAGCAACTAATCAAATCAAAATAAAAGAAAACCATAAAATCATAAAATATAATTAAAGGAAAAAACTTAAAAATAGTACCTTAGATGTTTTTTTTTTTTTCTGTTCTCTAATTAAAACTCAAGTATCACCATGATTAGCGTAAAAAAAAGGCACAATTGATAATTCACACAAATAATACAAATCTTTGTTAAGTTTTATTAAGCATATTACACAGCTAAAATTCTAGTACTGAATTAAAAACACTACAAAAGGCTCTTTAAGAGAACACTATATAAAGTTTCGTCCTAAAAGAAAATGTTCGGACTCAACATTCTTACAATACATGCTCAGAAACCACTCTGCACGCAAAAAGAATAATATATATATATATATATATATATATATATATATATATATATATATATATATATATATATATATATATATATATTCTCATTAAATCCTAAAATAAAAAATGAAATAATCCACCAAAAATTTGGGATAAAATTAGAAAGAAAAAGGAAATTATATTGAAATTGCAAATAATATACGTGGTGATCAACAGTTTTTAATGTCAAATTTAAAAAAAAATAAAATAGAAGAGAAAGAAAGAGCAAGATAATGAAGAATATACCGGTTGAACGACAGCGCTTAGCTGACAACACGTCAACAGAGGACTCCATCGGTAACTTTCAACGAAATGAAGAAACTGAGAATTGAAGCAAAAACAGATAAAAATATTGCAAACTGAAAGAGAAAGATAAAAAACAAGTGTTGAATTCATCCATTTTCTATCAGAGATTGTAGAAAATCAAGAGAACGAGGGTTACCGAGAAGAAGAAATGCTGAAGACTGAAAATGAGTTTGAGAAATGCAGAGTGAAAGCATTGTACAATTTATAGAGTGAGTAATGCACGGAGTATTGAGTTTCCATCGGTCACAATGGTCCTCTGTGTCGCAGCTGCAGCGTTCATGCAGTGTGGATGCGGAAGCTGCGAGTGTGACGATAAAGTTGATCAAAAAATTCAAACCATTAGATTCACGTGAGACGTGATATCAAAATTTTTAACTGTTTGATTGGTTTCGGTCAAACTGCATTTCCAATCACGTTGCATGCGTGTGATGGTGATTAGACGCATTTAATCACCGTTAAAAATACATGTAATAATTTACATAAAATATTTTTTTTTAATTTAATCAAATAGTAATTTTAAGTTTGCTTAATGACATGATTATTAAAAATTAATTAAAATCATCTTAAATTTTGAAAAGGAAATTTTAGGACACAAATAATTTATACACGCATTATAGAGGTATATTTATTTATGTATTATATTAAATGGAAAGATAAATGATTAAATATATAGAAAACAGCACAACTATTTTATTACCAAAGGTGTTATGAATTTCAATAAATGCATAATTTTAATTAGTGCAGGAAGAATAATTAATTTGATGATAAATTAGGAAAAAAAGAATTAAATTTTAGATGTGGTTATTTAATATTAATCATAAAAATTAGTGTTTCAATTAATTTAACGTTATTAAAAATAGTTTTAAGTAATTAATTGCAAGCTTACTTTTAGGAAGCAACTTTTGCAAAGAGCCCATCATTATAATAAGATTTTAAATTTAAGAACAAATTTAAAAAGTTGACTTAGATAAGATTCTATATATTAACGATAAAAAAATTAATATTTTAATAATTAGAATAATTTTTAAAATGTAAAAAAAATGTAGACAAAAAATTGACAAATTTCGATTCTTCTAAAAATCCAAATTTATATGAATATAATGTAATTTGCTAAAAAGTAATATAACATAGTTAAGCTTATTTAAGGTAAAATAAAGTTTAATGTGAATTCTTTATAAATAATCTATATTGTACACACACACACATTTAGAGTACTCTATAGAAGTAATTTACATCACAATTGTCATTTTCAACATTGTGTTTTTTATTTTTATTTTTTTACACCTCACTAATCTTTTTAATGAAATATAAATTTTATATATATATATATATATATATATATATATATATATATATATATATATATATATATATATATATGTGTGTGTGTGTGTGTGTGAATAAGTAAAGGAAAGAAATAATTTTATAAAAATAATAATAGTTTGAAACGAAAAATATTTATTTTTTTCTAAATTTATATATTATATATAATTTCTTTTAAAAAATAATATCTTTTTTACTACTCAATAAATTCAAATATATCACAAACATGTCATTACTTTCTTATAAAATATTTATTCTTTCATAAAAAAATTCTGTAATGTTTTGCTGATTTAAATTTCTTTAAAATATATGTATTTCTAAATTTGTATTTATCATATATATATATATATATATATATATATATTAAAAAAATTAATTCATCTAATTTTTACTTGTCTGATTAATTAAGCATACACAACTAATTTCAATTTTCTCTCTAAACATTTATTTTTAATTAATTTAAAATCAAGAAAAAAATACAAAAATCAGCTCACAATTCAATTTTCCAAATTCTAACAAAACTAAAACTTATGCTATTTCAATAGATATAAAGAATAATATATTACCTAGAGAAATAAAATTAGAAAGTGTTGTATAGAGGTTTAAAATTTGAAAAGTGTACTCTATAGAAGAAAAGACAATTGTTACTTCCCTTCACCTACATCTAATCATAACCTATTTAACGTGTTTTTGAAAAATGACAATTGTTGAAAAGAAATCAAATAAATAAGCCAAATGAAGTATCTAAAAAGAGTATTTTTTAAGTGACTGTATATTTCTTTCTATAAATAACTCTATCCATTTATATTGAAAGCATTTTGGATTTGGTGAGTTAATCTTTGTTTAAGCAAACTAAATTTTGTTTTATCATCCGTAAACACCTTTTAATATAAGTTAGATGTGATTCGTTGTTTAAAAATTTGAACTAGTTCCCCAAAGAATATTTGTACATTAGCTTTGATAAGTTAAAAACAAAAAGTACTATTGTTGTAAGTTTGGAATAACATTTGAACAATATATACATTAGCATAACTTGATTCGTTGGTAAAAAATTGAACATATATCATATTAGTTTTTTATGTTATGTATTATTATCTTATTCTTTATTTGTATTTGATCTTTTAAGCTAACATTAGTTGTGATTTTTTTTAAAAAGTCTTAAAATACAATTTAATATTTTTCTTTATTTTCCTGTGATTTGTAAGATAAAACTCTAAATTTGATTAAAGATAACTTTCAAATTTGCTTGGAGAAATATAGTTATAATATCATATCTAAGTTTTATGATTTTGTCTATTATTTTCCTATAACTATTTTCGTTGAAACTTATTTTAATAAACGAAAATATTAGAGGTTAAGCTTATGACTTTCTTTCACATAGCTGTTTGTAACCTAGAAAAAATAGAATTTGTTTCAATATTTATTGAAAGGAAAATTCAAAATCTCTAATATAGGCGTTTCCTAATACACAAAAAAAAAACTAGAACAAATAGTACACTCACTAAATTGTTTTAACATTATAATCTAAGCACAATTCATTATTTAATGTAATTGTTTTTCACTCTTACAATAATTATTTAGAAACTATCCCAAAAGAATTTCTATGACAAACTTACATGCACCTATGATGCTGCATTAATATTCTCCAACTAAATTTAGATTTTTCCTTTGATAATTTATATTTTATTAAACGCATTGAATTATTACATCATTATTAAAGGCCTTGTATGTACATTTTCTCTTATTTTCTAATCAATCAATGATCTTAAAACCTTCTCACCAAATGCACAAAAATTAAACTTCTAAAACTATAAGGAAACAAGAAAAATGAAGTTGCAAGACATGATGACATTGATGGAAGAAAAATGTTAATGAAATTAAAAAGATTAAGCACATAACATACATACATACATACATACATACATACATATATATATATATATATATATATATATATATAATACTTTGCTGGTTTAATCTGTTAGATATTTTGCATACACGTTCCTCAAACACGAAAACAGCAACAAATTCCAGAAAAATTATCAGCAATTGAAATCTTGGTAGGGACAAAAAGGAAAAACAACATAAGATATGGTGCAACTAATGTTACATTGCTTAAACTTTTTCAAAGGTAGTAAAAGAATAATACAGCTAACAAAATTCATATGAACCAAAAAGAAAAAGTAACTATGATTGGAACCATTTCCTAAGCTGTTTTGAAGGCTTTTTCTCTCCATTCTCTTGGGAACCCTTGTGTGAGAACTTGGATCTATATTGTTCTATTAGCATGTCAAGCTTGTCTACTACGTCCTTCCCTACTGAATCTTTATTCTTCTTAGGCCGTTTCTTAGAAACCACCTTATGCCCTGCTTCTTGTTCTTGATTCTGCATCTTTCTTTTTCTAAACCCAGTTTCATCATCTTTGTTTCCTGATTTTCTTCTGTTAGTGGAAGCAGCAGTGTTTTGATCTTCAACAGATGCACCACCAATTTTCTGGCCATTTTGAATATTCTTTGGCTTCATGGACAAGGCTTCTGGATTTTCTTTCAGTGCCCTTTTGCTCTTTTTGTTGCCTTTCTGTCTTTTGGATTTTCCATTTGCCAGTGTATCACCTGATTCACCATTTGAATTCACTACTGCTTCCTTTGCCGGTTCACCATGCTCTCTAGACTTTCGTTTTCTGTCCTCTCTGTGATCTTCTTTCTTGCCAGGTTTGTCATTTTCCATATCATTGTTGTCATCTTGAGGAGCCTGCTGCTGAAATTGCAGCTTTGCCTTCCGAAGTTTAAGTGTTTGAACATTATCAAGAGCAAACTCCACGATTGGTCGATGTTCAGCACCAAATGTTTCTAGTGTCAATGAAAGCAAACTATAAAACAAACAGAAATAAAAGTACAAAAGAGTATGATTCCCAGAGATGATGAGAAAATGGTTGTCACCAGGATTATTGTTGAGAACTCTCAGAGCCACAAGGGCATGCTGATGCTCAGAAAATTCAACAAAGGCAACTCCCCGTGAATAGCGTTCTTGAGCTACCTTTCCGTTCTTATCATTTTTCAAAAACTTTATCTGCATATTGTACGTATATTTTGTTAAAATGTAAAATGACACCATTAAAGCTTTACAGAAACAATAATTAACAATTTGTAGTTATGATCTACTTGACCAACCTGCCGAATTACAGGTTTTTGCTTGGTAGCTCTGGAGATGACTGCATCAATGCAAAGCTTCTTGAGTTCTTTCTCATTCATTGACTTGGGTAAGTTGTAGATAATGAGTCTAGTTCTTGAAACATGAAAATTTGGAGATTGAAGCTTTGTCTTCTTTTTCCTCTCCAACCTATATGAAATTTCCATAAATAATGTTGAGCACTAACACCAGCTGAAGAAATTACACTTGAGCAAGAAGATAGAATTTAAACCACCACATTTGCAAGATCAAATGCAACATAACATTCGGAAATCAGAATAGTACGAGTGATGATATTTGAAAATGGATTGTGAATCTATAGCTCATTTTGTTCGTTTGTGGATCTATACACAAAATGGATTGTGCCAAGAAATTATATATTATCTTTTCAAGAGACCTTTTCTCCAGCCCTCTGGTGATTTTTCTCAACAAAAACTACTAAACATGAAAATAAAAAGGAAAACAAGTAGAAGAAGACAATACAAGTGTTTTTTTATCTCCTAACGTTCACATAGGGTAAAAGTAGCACATATTAGCAAAGGATTGTAACAATTTGAGAGTTGGAGATTAAAATGTCACTCAAGTGCAGCCCATATAATAACTATAACCAACATGATAGATGTGAGTTAAAATAATACCAACAGCGCTCCAAACCACACAATACTCACTCTTGGCGTTTTAACATATCACTGGCTGAAACCCCTTCAGCAGCTGTAGTTCCCTCAAGAATAAGTCCCTCCTGTTACAGTTTAGTTGAATGCAAATGTTAATCTTAAGCATATCTATCAGCTTCAACAGCCTACTCCACAAAGAGTTACAAAGGAGAAGACAAACCTTTGCCAAGTAAAGATTCCGGTGGTCATTAACCTCATTTTTTGCTTTCTCCAATTCCTTGTCATGTGCCGATTTCTTATCCAAAGCCTTTAAAACTTTCAACGGTCTACCCTTCAGCAAAATACCTGTCCCGGAAGCAGCAATAGCAGCTGAAATTGCAGTATTAGCTGCTTCTACAGTTTTAAACTTTAGAAAACCAGTTCCTCTTGGTCGCCTGCATTGAGTAAAAGGAGATAATGAATAAT
The DNA here is from genome assembly GCF_029865625.1 of Vigna umbellata. Lineage (NCBI taxonomy): Eukaryota > Viridiplantae > Streptophyta > Magnoliopsida > Fabales > Fabaceae > Vigna > Vigna umbellata. The sequence goes on along the minus strand of NC_142174.1, from coordinate 3,078,235 downwards.
GCCCTGTGAAATAGACACAGAAAAATAACACAGTGACATACTTGGTAACTTGGTGAAGAACAGGAGCAAAGTATTCTACTTCCCCAAACCCAGAAAATCGTTGTTTTACTTCTTCATTATCACATTCAAAGGGAAGATTACTTATAAAAACTGTTCTCTGCAAATCTTCTTCTGTTCCCTTAGGATTAGATAACTTGTTTATGCTGGAAATGTCAGGCTTAGAAGCACCTGAAACCTTTTCCAAGTCATCAGATTCTTTTCCATCAGCATCCTTAACAACTTCATCAGGTCTTGATTCTTTGTTTTCTTTGGACAACATAGAATCATTGTTCTCAGATGTTCCTTTGCTTGAGGATCCAAGCAAGTTGTTAAGAACCTTTCTTGCAACGTCTGCCTCCTTATCAAAATTATCTTCAGGAGGAGCTCCCTCTTCCACCATGGCACTAGAGTGGTTTGTATCATTATCATCTCCTTGGCCAGATCTTTTATCAACAAGCTCCACATCCTCCTCATCACTATCTTCATCACTCAAGATTTCTTCTTCTAAAGAAATTGCAAAGAATGCATTATTTGAATAGTTCAGATCCAAAATAAAGGTTTTTTGGCATACTTAAATAAAGAAGACAAAGATGAAGAGTGAGACTTAGGAAAAATCTCCGATGGTGTATTTGTAGGCTAGAGCAATGACCCAATACTTCAAATGTTATATGTTAGCAGTTCACTAAGAAATAATCTCAAACTTTTCCGTTGGAATACATTACAACTAAAGTATTAAATGAATAAACAATAAACCAGGGACATCACAGCTTACAAAAGAATCAATAAACGTTTACCTCAACATAGAGATAGTTACCAAATAGAAATCTATTGGACTTGAATTTAAAAATCTCTTTAAAAAAACACCATCATATGATTTGCAACCAAGTCTACAGCTACTCAGCAGCTTGGCTCCAATTCATTGGCCACTCAAGAATCCATTTAAGTTTAGAACAACATAGAAATGAGAAGAATATTATGCGCAACATATATTCAATTCAGTGTATTAAAGATTGAACCACAAAACAAGAATCTGGCCTTTTACTCCACAAAACTACTAAACAGCTGACTAACGTAATAGTGAAATTGAGGTTAACCCCAACATGAGAAAAGTGATAGACTAATCCCAATTTCTAATTCAAAAGTAAAAACTTACAAGTGCCATGTTTTAGCATAGTCTACTTGATTAAAATATAGATACATGACATTGGTCACAAGAAGTTTACCAAATAATAATACTTATAACTTAAAATAGTAATATTAAATAACTGGTAATAATGCATTGAAAAGCCAAAAGGCACTTCAACTGAGGAATATCTTCGTTCAATTCAAATATAGACTACAAAAGTGGCTGATGAAAGTACCCTCTTCACTATAAAAATTACCTTTCTCTGAAGCAAGAGTATCATTCGTATCACTACTAAATATCTTCTTTGGAACAGCCCAATCAACAGCTATGACTCGTTTGGCAAACTTTGATCCATTCAGCTTTTGAATGGCCTGAAAAAGAAACATGAAGCTTATATGCAGGTTATTTCAGAACACAAAGAAGTAAATAAAATAAAACTTGGTAAAAGTACATACATTTTCTGCATCTTGCTTGCAGGTAAATTTTACAAATGCAAAGCCCTTAGACAGACTGCAGAGGAGAAGATGGGAAAAGAAAAACATTTTAAGAAACCATTATATATGATAGCATATTGAAACTCTTAATAAATAAAAAGTAGAAAGAACTTACCCTGTGTCTGACTTTTGTGGAATAAATACGTCCCACACATATCCAGCAGATGAAAACATATCTCTTATTTCAGTATCTTTTGCCTGCATCCATGTTTAGTCAACTAGTCAGAAGTCAAGGTATCCAAGAAAATTTATTTCAAGTTTTTTAATTATAGGCATCGAACCTTGAAAGGAAGGTTTCTGACAATAAGCTTCCATTTCTGAGTCTTGGAGCCCTGACCCACATACAGCAGAAAGTTGTTTAAGAAGCAATATCTCGTTCAAGATCTTACATGGTAAACAGGGAAGTAAACATCATCTACAAACAATTAAAATTCACAGAACAAAAGCATAAACACTATGATGTCAATATCCCACCACCTAATAGATTATTAGATGAATCTGACAAAGTGCACTCAGACAGTTACTAAATGCATTCTAACCGCGCTAAAACTGACTTCCAAATGATGAGCAGGGTACACACATCTCCTACTTCAAAAAACATATTGTCATGTATATAAATACACACTCAAAAATGGAGACAACAAATAAGAAAATACTTTTCTACACCAACATAGGAAATAGAGACTAAACCCAAACCCAAGTGAAAATCCTATAAAGCCTTTAGAAGCAAAACGCATCACAAAACATGGAAACAACAAATAAGAAAGTACTTTTCCACACAAACATAGAAACAGAGACTAAAATCAAACCCAGATAAAAATCCTATCAAACCTAAAGAAGCAGCACACGTCACAAATTCTCATTGCATAACTTCCTTTATATTAAGACCATGCACACCATATTCTCCTGATTAATGGCAGAAAAAAGCTTAAGACTACTAATGAGCACTTAATTTTGCATAAAAAGGAAATTAAGAGAACAGGTTTTTGACCTACTCAGTTTTTAGAAAATGAAAAACATATTCAATGCAATTAATACCATGGAATACAAATTTTAAGACATAAAGCAAATTTATGAATACAAAATGAAATGGTACAGCTTCTGTCAGCTGGCAGTTATTCATATATATATATATATATATATATATATATATATATATATATATATATATATATATATATATATATATATATATATATATATATATATAATGTTTTGCTGGAGCTGATGATATTGTAACTCTGTTGAGTTCTATGGCAAGTACTTTACCTCTCCACCCAATTGGCGGGCCCAAATTGTTTCTCCCCTTATCACTTTTTTGTGCAACATTGCAACAGAAAGTCGAGCTGATTTTACACTTGTATAAAGTACAGACGAGGCATCCATGGTACAGCCATCTTGCATGAGACCTGGAAAATTTCCAAAGTGAATTCCACAATACCAAGAAATACAAAGAATCTTTGAATAAGTGATATAATGTATTTAATCTTGTTGAATTGCCAATTTCAGTGGAAGAACAAATTTCAACATCCATATCTGCGCTCGATATGATTACATGAGACAAAATACAACTAACATTTGTTCAAAATGTGAAAAGGGTTTGGCATTAAAACAGCAATAATGACCATTAACCATGCAATAAAGGCAGTACGAGACAGCAGCAAACCTAATTAGAATCAGCTCACACACAAACCACAAAATAACTTTACACCAAGTATAAAGCAGCTAAAATATTACTTGCAAAGAACATGAATGCGACCTGTTTTATTCAATAAAAAGGAAAAAGTTGAAGATCTTTTTATATCACATATAGAACATAATAGACATGTCACACAGTATTAGATAAACATAAAAACATATATCATCTGCATTATATATCATTAGCAGAAAAGATAAAATCCAGTTACCATGTTTCTCAAGATCTTTCCTTGAAAGAGGGTAGTTAATGGAACACACAGTGCCAATCTCTCTGGCTTGGCTGTGAACTTCTTCAGCCATATCAGAATCCTTGAGGCCACCAAATATAACAGTTCTAGCAACCCTGTCAAAAGAAAAAAATAAACAAGACAATTCAAACATAAGAAGCATCAGTAAGTTGGAATCAGGTAATCCAATTAGTCATTTCCATTTAATCACATCCATGCTAAAATCAACTTCCTGGATTCATCTTTTATCTCTATCGAAACTAGCTGATTTAAAAAGGTTGGATTAAAAACAATTGCAGGGAAAAACAGATAATACCTCTGTTTTTCTGAGCAACCACCATCATCTGCAACATCATTACAAAGAGCTGATTTTTTTGTTTCCATTGGGTTCTTTGAGTTTTTTTGTTTACTTGTGACTTGTACTTCTAGAAAAGAAAAATAAAAGAAAATATAAGACAAGGGGAGAATTATAAATTATCAAATTATAAAATAATCATAAAAACAAATTGACAACCTTCCTTCAAAACTGAAACATGCTTCTCTGTTCCAGATGATTTGCTGTCGTTTACATCATCACCTTTTGGTTTCACAAGATCATCTGGTGTTCCAGCTATTACATTACAAAAGAGAGGGAAGAGAAAACAAAGGAATAAAAGGATTAACAAGGTTAAATTAGTTTCCTTGTCTTTTCAAACAAGGTGGAATATTAAGATATCACAGCATGCTGAACCACAATTATAGAGTTACCATCAACCTTTATTTGGTTTTGAATTTCGTTCCTCCCGAGGAGGACGAGGCATTGCATGCTTCACTCCAATTTTACGGCCTTCAACAGACATACCATTCTTCAGCTCAATAGCACGATTGGCATCTTCCTCAACAGCACTGAAGATGGAAACAATTAATTACAAACTGGGAAAAGCAAGTCACACATGTTGATTCTAACAAAGGTAAGAGAGAAGAACACTACAACTCAAACAAAAACAACGATAACAAATTATGATTATGGACTAATTTAACAATAACAACAACACGGCTATATATCACAGTCACCATCAAAAGAAGACAGGTTTCATATTATTGAAGCACTACACAACTTGAACATCCAGAATAAAGTTTGTCTATTGATATCTTCTTGAGTGATTTTCGCAAATCATGATGCTTTAAGTTTTATTAGCAACTTTGCGGCAGGATCATGGAGTTTTACTGATGAGATACAACAGCTGAAGAGCATAAGAGCATATTGCAATCCATGTTTGAGGATATTTTCCAGAAAGGGGAAACTTTCACTTGCGTACTGACTACTGAGTATTCATATTTTTTGATAGCTTTAGTTGAATGAGTTTTTGGCCAAAGCATAGGCATGAAACCACATCAAAAGAACTAGCTAGAACACAATAATATAAGCTAAAGCCCGAAATTCAATATCAAGTCATGACATCGAGAGCTTATTATTTGGACAAACTTTTCCATGAGAACTTCTAAAACAATGAAAAAAAAAAAGAATTTCTCCAAAAGTTAAAACTATTTTATCCATAAGCTAGTTTGCAGTAGGTCTTTCATTCGACTTCTCTAAATTTTTATTTTTTAACTTGTCCACAAGTTAATTTTCATTTATGAAGAAGTCCGTCTCATTTTTTTCTTCTCTCCTAGAAGTTTTTATCAAGAAGCCTCACAACTGGTAGTGGTAAGAGAACCAAAGACAGTGATAACAACAAATTAAACTTTTGGAAGTTAAATATAAACTCACAATTGGACATAACCGAAACCACGATGCTGCGCTGACCCTGTGGATCATTAAACAAAGAAAAAAATGTCAAAAATACAAAGAGCAAAATTATACACCTCACTTATGCCTGAAGTCTCCGCATACATAATTTTGTTTCGCCAGTAGTATAGTATAACCTATTGACACACATACATAATCTATATGCATCATCTAATATACTTCAGTTATTAAACCCTTACCTTTCTGTGTGACCATAAAGCAACGCCGCACAGGTCCAATCTCACTGAATGTCTCCTCCAACTGATTTTACATTTTTTTTGTACAAAAATTTAAACAGATACATTATAAAAAAAAATCTAACCAATTAACAAACAAACAAATGAAAGGAGAAGAACCGAGGAAGTAACGAATACCTGAGAATTGGAAAAGGAATAGGGTAAGTTGGAGACAAAAAGTGTGGAGGGGCAGTGCTCTTTGCCTCCATTCTCCTTCATTTTGTTCTTCTTTCCCATCTCTCTTCACACCCTCTTTTCTTCTTCTTCTTCTTCTTCCTTTCTCACCAAAACTTCTAGTATCTGTAAAGGATGGTTTTTTATTCAGCATTATAAACGATTCCTCATTCAATCAAAAACCCAAATGGAAAAATAAAGATTTCGTTGCGGCCACCTGAGGCAGAGAAAGGAGTGCAGTATTGAGCTGGGTCTGTGTTAGGGGTTGCAATTTGCAATGTAGCTTTTGAACAAGTAAACCAGGGTTTTGTGGAAGAAGAAAAACCCTTATTTAATAAAAAAAAATGTAAAATTTGCGTTGTTATAAAAGTTTAATTACATATTTGGTTTTCTAATTATTCAAAACAAAATTACATTAATTTACTGTTATTTAATTACTAAATTAAAATGATATATATATATATATAGATACATATTTTCTTCCAAACTTATTCTAAACCGCAAAATAATTATATATATTCCATGTATTTAATCAAATAAAAAGTTTTATTATGTTTTAAATAAACTTGAGAATTTTAAATTAAGTTTTTATTAAAGTTTTATACAATATTGAAGGTTCAATCAAACAAAATTTATTTAATTTTTTATTAATAAAGTGATATGGTTATTAAATGACGTACTTATTATTTTATTATTTCTTAATTTATAATTTTATATTTTCATAATTTTATGATTTTATAATTTTGTAATCATATAATCTTATAATTTTATAATTTTATAATTTTATAATTTTATAATTTTATAGTTATAGTGTTATACTTTTATAATTCTATATTTTTATTATTTTATAGGTTTGTGTAATACTTTTTTATGTCAAGTCCAAATTGTATAATTCATCATTATATTGAAGATGAATAAATGATCTCGCATGTTGCCTAAGTTTTTTTCATATTAGTCTTTTCTATATTGTATAACTCATAAACTCTTTTTCATACTCTTTTTCATACTTTTTCCTGATGCGATGTTCATTCATCCAGCTTCAATCCATAATATGTTTGTAACAAACTCCATCAATCTCAAATTTTCAACTCTTACAAGATTAGGTTTTACTCATTCAGAACAAATATTTTTCATAATTTGATAACATATATACAAAACAGTCTAAGATCATAAATTTGATAAAATATTTTGGAAACATTTTGGATTAGTCTTTGAAATACACGAAATAAAAGTGATAACTCGTGAGTACAATCAAGTATGCATCCAAAGAACAATAGAAAATGGTTTCAAATGAAATTTTATCAAATTTATGTATAAACTTTAACGTACACTTTATAACGAATTATGAAAATTAATTTTTCCAAACTATCTGATAAAAAATCCTAGATTTAATACAAACAATTAAAATTTTAATCATTTGTACTAAATTTTATCTGATGTCTAATATGATATGACAATTGTCCCTATACTTTTCATCATCATAAGATTAAGTTCTGCATAACAACTCAACAAGATTAGCTCGACAACATAATAGTTCGGGCTCAACAACTTAATAGAATGAGCTCGACAGCACAAAATCATATATAACATCAACTACTACAGTGGTCCGATGTCTAAAGTGTATATAACAATGGTCTGACATCTAATTGTTCATTTTTACATTGATTTTTTTTGTTAACGTTGAATGTTAGAAGATAAAAGATTATTTCGCACTGGTGTTTGATAAAAAAAAATAAATAAAAAAATAAAATTATATAATTTTATGCTTTAAATAATTTTTTTAAACTAAAATATTTAAAAACCAGGGTTGCAATTTGCGTTTGGAAAAAATAAAGATTTCGTTGCGGCCACCTGAGGCAGAGAAAGGAGTGCAGTATTGAGCTGGGTCTGTGTTAGGGGTTGCAATTTGCAATGTAGCTTTTGAACAAGTAAACCAGGGTTTTTTGGAAGAAGAAAAACCCTTATTTAATAAAAAAAATGTAAAATTTGCGTTGTTATAAAAGTTTAATTACATATTTGGTTTTCTAATTATTCAAAACAAAATTACATTAATTTACTGTTATTTAATTATATTTAATTACTAAATTAAAATGATATATATATATATATATATATATATATATATATACATATTTTCTTCCAAACTTATTCTAAACCGCAAAATAATTATATATTTCATGTATTTAATCAAATAAAAAAGTTTTATTATGTTTTAAATAAACTTGAGAATTTAAAGTTTTATACAATATTGAAGGTTCAATCAAACAAAATTTATTTAATTTTTTATTAATAAAGTGATATGATTATTAAATGACGTACTTATTATTTTATTATTTCTTAATTTATAATTTTATATTTTCATAATTTTATGATTTTATAATTTTTATAATCATATAATCTTATAATTTTATTATTTTATAATTTTATAGTTATAGTGTTATACTTTTATAATTCTATATTTTTATTATTTTATAGGCTTGTGTAATACTTCTCCATGTCAAGTTCAAATTGTATAATTCATCATTATATTGAAGATGAATAAATGATCTCATATGTTGTCTAAGTCCAGTTAAGACAACAAATACAAGGACAAAACGTGTCTCGTTCTTAGAGTTTGTGTGTTCTTCAACATATTATAAGAACTCAAACTTTTTTTCATACTTTTTACTGATGTGATATTCATTCATCCAGCTTCAATCCATAATATGTTTGTAACAAACTCCATCAATCTCAAATTTTCAACTCTTACAAGATTAGGTTTTACTCATTCAGAACAAATATTTTTCATAATTTGATAACGCATATATAAAAAAGTCTAACATCATAAATTTGATAAAAAAAATTGGAAACATTTTGGATTAGTCTTTGAAATACACGAAATAAAAGTGATAACTCGTGAGTACAATCAAGTATGCATCCAAAGAACAATAGAAAATGGTTTCAAATGAAATTTTATCAAATTTATGTATAAACTTTAATGTACACTTTATAACGAATTATGAAAATTAATTTTTCCAAACTATCTGATAAAAAATCCTAGATTTAATACAAACAATTAAAATTTTAATCATTTGTACTAAATTTTAAATGGGAACTAAACAAAAACTACATGAAAATAATAAGTGAAAATGCTATAAAATCATACCCAAAGCAGCATTCAAACATGAATTTGCGTTAAATGGTTCAAAAGTTATCTTTGGTGGTGAATGTAGAAGTCGTTAGGAGGTTAGAGAATAGAGAGCGGGAAGAAATAGTGGAAGGGAAATTGTCTCTCGCGCTAATCTTTTACTTCATAAAATAGCATGTGTCGAACGCCCTAGTGAGTCGACATTATATCTAATTAGACGTCAAACAAGTAGGAGCCGACGTTTAATAGGTACTGAAAAAAAAAACATTTGTATTGCATTTTTTTAATGATTTAAACACGACATCGACCTCCTTAACTATCTAATGTCTAATACGATATGATGTTGGTTCCTAGACTTTCCGATGTCATATGTATATAGGAGAACGTCTTTTCAATTTAGTTTTTTAAGTATTTAACAAAATTAGAAGTCGACCCTCCTAACTATCCGACGTCTAATATGATATAACGATTGTCCCTATACTTTTCAACATCATAAGATTAAGTTCTGCATAACAACTCAACAAGATTAACTCGACAACATAATAGTTCGGGCTCAACAACTTAATAGAATGAGCTCGACAGCACAAAATCATATATAACATCAACTACTACAGTGGTTCGATGTTTAAAGTGTATATAACAGCGGTCTAACATCTAATTGTTCATTTTTACATTGATTTTTTTTGTTAAACGTTGAATGTTAGAAGATAAAAGACCATTTTGCGCTATTGGTGTTTGATAGAAAAAAATGAAATAAAAAAAATAAAATTATATAATTTTATGCTTTAAATAATTTTTTTAAACTAAAATATTTATTTATTAATTTTATTTTTTAACTAATTATTCTTTTTTTTAAAATTTAACCGTTCTTTTACTGTCTTCTTAAACTTAGTCACTCTTTTAATTATAAAACTATTTACAAAAAATAAATAAACATTATTTATAATAAAATTATAAAACAAATATATATTTATGATTTATAATAAAATAATAAAAAATATTATTATTATCATAAAAAAATATATATTTTCATAACTCATGTATTTTCCTGGTAGGAACTAAAAGAAATTATAACTTTGTTTTATTTTAAATGGTCGATGTTAGTTATGAAAAGAGATGGTATGTTAGAATAATAGTCATTGAATATTTAATATATATGCAGTAAAGAATAAAATTTGAAATTATATGTATTAAACAATAAAAAGAATTCCAGAAATTTTAGTTATAAAAAATTGTTGTGTGCCCAATTTTTTTTTTCTCAGCATGAATATTTTTTTTTTGTCACGTGACCCTTTTTTGCACACAAAATATGTTGAAAATTTCAATTTAATCCATAATTTTTTTAGTGTAGTTTTACTTGTTTTTTGAGCCTTTCACCTTGGTTGTAAAATTCAATGTTTTTATATTCGTTAATCAAAAATTGACATTAGTAAAATCCATAATTGCAAACAATTATTTTGTAAAGGACAAATTATACTTAGTTGACTACTGTAAATTTTGGTAGCAATAAATATTATAGTACTCGAATAAAATAAGAAAAAATTAATAAATTATATTAATGTTAAAAACAATGAATTTAACAAATTAAAAACATCTCTTACCTCACTCATGCCGAAGGGCCTTTCAGATGGGGAAAAACTTCGGACAACATTTCAAGGAACGGATTTATGATAATGTTTTTACAGTGTTCAACTTTTCTTATGAGTGAGACTTGGTATCATATATATTTAGATATTTAATAATTTTTCTTTTACGAGTGAATTTCTTTTATATTAGTATACTCTTTCGTTTCCTGTACAAATCCTATCAACTAGAACTAGGAAGAACAAGAACAATAAACCCAAGAACAAGACGGACACAAAGGTAGAAACAGAAGAGAGAGAAGTAGTGAATAGAAGTAAAAACAGAAGCAAAAGAAGAGAAATTGTATGTGTATATTGAATGAAAAGAATCTTACTTTTACAACAATTATTTTGTTTATATAACATGTGCATCGCTTAATTAATAAAGTATTATGATATATTAACAACTTTTTTTTAAGAATTTTTTGACAACAGTATCACTGTATTATTAGTATTATTAGCTTAATTAATAAAGTATTATGATATATTAACAACTTTTTTTAAGAATTTTTTGACAACAGTATCACTGTATTATTAGTATTATTAGTTCGTATATTTGAAACGCACCAATTATAAGCTATCACGTATAAACTGTTGGTAAAAAAATTGTTAAAAAAAATATTTTCCAACAATCAATCACCGGTTAACCAACAAATCTCTTAACAACACTAATTTTATAACAAAAACTTATCTTAAGATGGATGGACTAAAAACACGTTCAAACTGTAAAGAAGATGTTCTAGACAAGGTTTCAACCACCTTTTGCTCCATGCTACAGAACTTTCGCTAGCTTAGAAATTACACGAATTATGATAAACACAACTACTGCCCCAACAAGTCCAAGCCAAGAAAACAAGACAGAAAATGTGTCCCCAAAATACATATTTTTGTTCAAAGGCACAGCATGTATGTAAGTAAGCACAAGAAATGTGAGACAGACACATGTGCCTACTGATAAGAGCCCCATTGTGACTTCATTCTTTAAGGGAACTCCACTTATAAGTAAGAGAGTGACACCAAGTGATGCAATGAAAGAGATTGTGTTCATCGTTAACAAACGTGTGAGCATTTCTTCTCTATATTGTGCATATGCCCACATACTTGCAGGTAAATCATCACCTGGTGGATCCATCACAACACCAAAGGTCACGGTTGAGATCATTGTAGACACCAAACTCAACATGCCTCTCATTTCTTCCAACCTACCACTCTTATGCTGTAAGACCTTGTTCACACGCTTCAAACTCCAAAACTTTTCATTTGGATTTATTGTCCTTGATGGAGGAACATCTATGATTGATGCAGATGGTGGATGATGAACTTGGTTATTTTCATTGTTCTTGAATCCAGCATCCATCAGCATGAGTTTTATTTGAAGACTTCTCATGTCTTTTGGAACATGCTCTAGCATGTCCAAAGCAGTGTAACCCATCTTGTTCTGAATATTTGCTTCTTCTTTTATTTTGGATATTGAGAGCAAGTACCTTACACTCTATAAGAACATACACCATACATTAAATAAGTTTGTTGAATAAGATTATGCAGTGTGATGAAAAATCAAGTCAAGCCAAGACAAGTATTCCACTACCGCTAAGGGGACTATTTTCCACACAATCTTACCATGTTTATGTCATCTTTGGTTAAAACTTCAGGTTTTTCTTCTTCAATCATTCAAATGATAACTTAAAATGGGCTTTGTTACCAAAGTAGGCAAAAATGTGGTATTTATTACCAAAGTAGGCAAAAATTGACTAAAAGTGAAGTCGTGGGGGATCCAAACAACTTCAAATGAAGAAGTCGTGACCCCCTGCACGACTTCACACTGTTCATAGCAACAGTGTTGAAGTCGTGCACCCCAAAAACGACTTCTGGGTCCTGTAATCGATTACCATTTTTTGGTAATCGATTACACAATGTTGAAATCCTGACCCATGCAAGACTGAAAATGGACGAGCGTTCACTGAAAATGGACGAGCGTCCACTTCTTCTGCCGAGCGTCCACTGAGCGCATCTCGACGACGCTCGTCCAGACAGGTAGAGAGAACGCTCGTCCAGAAAGCTAAGAGGACGTTCGTCCATCTAGCTAAGTGGACGCTCGGCAGGAGAAGTGGACGCTCGTCCATTTTCAGTGAACGCTCGTCCATTTTCAGTCTTGCAGGGGTCAGGATTTCAACATTGTGTAATCGATTACCAAAGAATGGTAATCGATTACAGGACCCAGAAGTCGTTTTTGGGGTGCACGACTTCAACACTGTTGCTATGAACAGTGTGAAGTCGTGCAGGAGGGGCACGACTTCTTCATTTGAAGTCGTTTGGGCCCCTCACGACTTCCCCATTTTCGTAAATTTGGTTGAATTTGCCCATTTTGGTAATATTATAGGCAAATATGCCTAGTTTGGTGCAAAAACCCTTAAAATGAGTTTCTTTTTTCTTTACGAAAAAATAGGCAAATCTGCCTCCAATATTACGATAATAGAAAGATTTAAAAAAAAATTATGAAAATTGGTAAATCATACATACCTCACATGACTTCATATGACTTTATATGAAGAAGTCGTCGTTCAATTATAAGAATTACTAATCGATTAGATATTGTTGAAGTTGTTTGAGAATAGACAACTTTAAGAGTGAAGTCGTGTGAGATAAATGACTTCATCCTTAAAATTTTTGATATAATCGATTATAATTTCTTATTATCGATAACAATTCGTTGAAGTCATATAAGAGTTAAGGATACACAACTTCTTCATATAAAGTTTGTTTAGAACCTATACGACTTGTCTATTTTTATAATTTTTTTAAAATCTACCTTGTAGTATATAGGACAAATTTTTCTATCTAAAAAAAACCTTAAATGGGTATTCCAAAACTTAAAACAAGTATTATATTTAAAGGATCAAATGGTGAAAATTTGAAGATAAAGGGCCAAATAAGAAGATCAAAAGTTTAATAATTTAGCTGATGGAAGAAAAAGGGAATAACATACCTCAAGTTGCTTGAACATAACAGCCAAATGGAGAATGGTATTTCCATGATGAAAGTCTCCACAGTTTAGAAAATCCTCCGTGACATTTCCAACTTCCACCAGTGTTTTCAAAGTCTCCAAGTGATTGTGCTCAACACAAAGGTGAAACATAGTTTTTCCTGATCCATCAAACACCATCACAGATTCTGACTTTGCTCCACTGATCAACTGTCTTGCAACCTCCGTTCTTCCTCTCATAGCTGCATAATGAAGAGGAATCCTTCCATCTTGGTCACTCATCAAGCATGCATCTTCACATGTCTGCAGCAAAACATGAACAATCTCTACATGGCCTTCAGCAGAAGCCAGATGAAGAGGGGTGCGTTTGCAGTGGTCAGTCTCAAGAGCAAGTTGAGGTCTGTGAGTCAGAAGGGACTTTGTGAAATCAAGATGACCAAGTAAAGCTGATATGTGCAAAGGAGTTTCAGTGAATGCTGATAAGGAAATTCTGTGAAGGATAAGAGGGTCTCTTCCAATCAGAGTTTCTAACTCAGAAACACTACCTCTCAATGAAACCTCATAAAGAGTGTTCAGTGTATCATTTTCTTGAACATTACTCATTTTTGTGAATTTGATCTTTTCAATCTTTGATTGGATAATACATGTATTTGGAAACCGTAGCGGAAGAGGAGTTTACTTATACACTTGAACATGATGTTTCCTAAGAAGAGAGTCTTAATTACCTCGAAATAATGTTTGCAGGGATAGGTTGTCCAACGAATTTCCTAGAAAGTGCTACAAACATTTTCACCAAAATTATATAATTTACTATTAGAAAACAGACTATGCTAGCAAAAGAAGTCAATATTTAACAAAACATATCTCTCTCTCACACACAGAGACTAAAAATAAATATTAAAAATTCAGCTGAAAATTTTAATTTATATATGTAGTATTTAATAATTTAAACTGACACTATTTGTATTATGATCAATAAAATTTGAGTAACCAATACTAAATTTATTTAAAAACACACATAAACAATCTTACTTTAAATGGTCATTGGTGTAGCTTTTTCTTTCTATTTAGTTCATTAATAAATTATAAAAGAAAAGACATTGAAAATATTCAAGAAAATTATTTTTCTTTCTATTTAGTATCATTGAATTTTATTTTGAAAAGTGCACAGTCATTGCTGTTTTGAGCATTAATGTTTGGTTCACAATGGTCAACAAATTACATTTATGTTGACGCGTAATCCGAATGCAACGCAGGTGGGAATGACCATCAACGCAGGTGGGAATGACCATTGGTATTTTATCCGTAAGGGTGGATTGGGTTGGTCCCCCTTACATTCAAAATTTATTTAGATTTTTTTTTGGTCCAGCGGGTTTATGATTGCTAGCTGTGTATAAATTTTTTAATTATTTTATTTAATTTAATTTAATTTAATTTAATTTAATTTAATTTTTATAAATTTATTTTTAAAATAAATAATATTTATAATTTTATATTTATTAAATATAAACATATTGAAAATAGAAATAATATTGATATAGACTCTAAATAAGAAAAAAAAAGTAAATAAGACCATTCCTATGTTCATAGGTTCTACTCTTGTTGGAAGCAGCAAAGGTATACTTCCTCTCGCACAACTCGTTAATTTCTATATACTTCCTCTCGCACAAAATTAGATCATCCAGATTCAAACACATCCATGTTACCCCAATCTTCATTGTTAAATAGTTAATTACATCAGGAATATCATTAGTCATAGTTAAATCACATCTAGACCCTACACTGATGTTCAAATTACATAAGCATTTAAATTACATGTATTACCTACATTTCTGCTTTCCCTGAAGATGAACATGAGTGCAAGACTTATAACAGATGAAGCAAATACATCATTTGCTTATACTGATGTTCAAATTACATAAGCACTTAAATTACAGGTACTACCTACATTTCTACTTTCCCTGTAGATGAACGCAAGTTTGTAACAGATGAAGCAAAAACATCATTTGCTTTGTTTAGAAGCAACTGTTCGCTGAACAGTTGAAACACCATCAACAAATTTTGTCCGGAAAAGAACATTTGCGTTATTGAACATGCCTTCCTTCAAGGAAACCACAATAAACTGCAAGTAGAAGTAACCAAAAGAAATGAGGTCAGTGGAAATGGGGAAATAGCCACAGGAGAGTGAATTAAAGAAATTGTGTAACATCTGAAATATTTTCAATTGTTTTTTTAGTAAAAAGAAAAAGGTGATAAGAAAAAAAAGTCTTCTGAAACTAGACGAATTCTGTAACAAATCTTTCTTTATGAAAAATAAAGTTGACATTAAAAAATCACATGATCATACATGTGAAAAGACAAGACGTCTATGTTTTTCTTTTAATATTTTGTGTAACCTGAAATAAGAGATTCTTGGCAATTATTTTTTTAGAATTAGAAAGACAAAATTGCAAGAAATCACACGACAATATCAACAATTTTACTCTACCTGAGAGTGTGGAAAATGAGCCTTTATCATTCTCCCTATGTTTTGTGTGTGGCTCAAATCAAGAGCTGCATCAACCTGCAAGAATCAAACAAGAAACATTTGGCCCAACCACACAATCATTGATTGAATTGTATAAATTAAATTGAAGGTAATATTAACAGATAATCATCCCATTCTCTCCACTCTATGGTCTCAATTATACATCTTTCGATAATGGGTTTATCTGTAGTAATCTTACTGTAAGGTTTGGCTTGAGAGGAGTGTTAGAATATATGATAATACGATAATCTACAAAATTATCCAATATCTTCAGATTTTTTTAGGAATTAGCTTTCGTCATTTTCTCTTGACATCAGTTCCCATGTTTTCTGATCGTCTCACAATATATTTTCCTAATTAGTGGGATTATGATTAGTAAAGTAAAGGTTAGTGCTCTTGGATGGCACCTCTGAGGTTGACATATCACTACGTTCTAACTGAAACATCATTAACACGGGAAAGGATCAATAGCACTGAATTTTACAGAAAAATACAAACATCTTTTTTTGCTAATATAGGCATTGACAAAATGCATAAAGGAAAAAAAAAGTTTGTTCAGGATATGTTATGTGCCAAGCATGCATCAACAACTCAGATCCTAAGGTCTTTTGTAGGACCCTATCAGTGTATATATAGAGGCGAACTTATATGATTTCAGTATTTCACTATCATGAATTCAATGTAGTCTATTGTAAGTACTGTAACAATAAGATAACTGGCATTCTACAAAAAAAAAAATTACAAAAAAAAACATACCTCGTCAAGGATGTAAAGTGGAGCGGGTTTGAACAGAAGCAGTGCCAGAATCAGAGAAAGTGCAAGCAGCGATCGCTGACCTCCACTTAATTCAGACAACGACTGCTTCCACACACTTCCAAATGCAACACGAACCTCAAGACCGTCAAGGAAGCTGCATCCTTCTGGAGGTTCTAGTTTAGCCATTGTTCCCGGTAATAGTGTAGAAAAGATAGACCCAAAGTCCCTGGATGAACAAAATAAAAACGTGATACTCAACCAGTGTATTAAATGGATCATTTTGTGGTGAAAATCATTTTGATTTTAACAGATTAGATTACATTTATTTCCTTTGATAGGGATATGGCACCCAAGTTTGTTTATAGCTTTATTTATTCTCCGTCTTGTGATCCTATTTTTAATGCGATGAATGAAAACATCACTATCCAAAATATTTTATACTGGATTGACCCCTTGACTATTTGTCATGACGGATCTGATATCATGTTAACCAACTCAACTATCAAAAAGCTAATATATACAACAATCATAGATAGAGTAGTTCACATTATACTAAAGAATTAATAACTCACTTATTTACTTTGATCCAGGTAACATTTAGTGTCTCCTTCTTCTTCTCATCTAGCTCTTCAATCACCTTCTTGATTTTGGACTTGTCATTCTAGGCCAGAAAAGAAAAGAAGAATAAGCACTTCCACAAGAAGGATAAAAAATTGTGAAAATAATTTAAAATTCACCTCAATTATATATTTTTTTGACATCAAATCATTGTACTCGTCCTCTGCCTTCTCAAACATTGCCATCACTTTCTTATTCACCCTTTTCTCAAGTCTTAAGCATGTAAAACAATAGCAAACAAAAAGTGTTACTACAGTAAATTAGGACACATAATTTTAGTAAGCACATTAATCCATAATAGTAGAGTTTCAAAGCATCAGACCCAGATTGCTCAGCCTGAAGCTTCTCGAGCTGTTCCCTTGATTTACTTGGATCACAGGAAGAAAAATCATAATCTGTCCCACTTCTACCAAACAATTGTTTTTCAGAAGCAATCCAAGCATGCTTCTCAATTAATTTATCTACTCTGACAGAGCAATCTTTCTGTTCCATCTCCATTCGTTTTACCTGGAATAATAGAATAAAGATATGATTTTTAAGCACACAATTTCAAGTGTTCAGGCAAGAGCTGTTAATATTACCTCATTTTCCATCTTCTTCCTTTCTAGATTACTCTCAGTAATTTTATGTTCAAGTTTTTGTTGCTCTTTAATGATAGCACTGATATCCTTATCACGTTCTTTCATTTTCAGGCTAACTGATTTCAGCTCTGATTGAACTTGATCCAGGTTATCCCGTACAGCAACAACCTATAGCACATAGGGTTGAGAACACAATCTTGCACTACAGAAACAGATCTAATAAACATAAAAATACAAATACTTACTTTTAATTTTTGCTGCTCTACATCGGAGGTAAGATTGCTTATCAGCGCTCCCAATGATGCTAACTGATTCTCCAGGGATGCTTGCTCCTGGATAACAGCTTCCATTTCCATTACAAGTCTCTCCTTTTCACTATCATGCCCCTAAAAACCAGCAAGCAACCAATTAACTTTTAAACTGTAATGATTATTTATGGTGTATTTGATGAGAGAGAATTAGAGGGGGAGGAGACGGAAATTAGTTGGTGTTTGGGAGGGGAGAAATATGGTGTAAATAATTGTAAAAATGGTAGGATTAGCAGCACTATTTCTCACCCAGTTCCATTTATTTATCTCTCTCTCCCCTCGTCTCTTTTCCATTTCTCTTCAACTAAACACATTTAACTTTCACTTTATTTTCATCTATTTATACTCTTTTTTATTTCTATCACCTATATTTCTTTCTTCTATACCAATATTACTTGGTTATATTTATGTAGGTTATAATTAATTCTGAGCGCTGTATTTTTTGAAAATGTATCCGTGTTTTTTCTTCAACAAGCCACAAACCGCATTCCCCACTCTAAAAATAAGATCGGGCACAGGATTTCCTTCATTGTAGCTACTAGCTGATTCCACAATCTATATCAATATTGCCTAAGATACTTCTTTATTCATTCAAAATTTGCTCAGGCGGAGATGGGCGGACACTGGCCAAAAACGCATAGATGTCACAGAAATTCGTTTATGGTACTTTCAACAATTAGTGAAGGCAGTATTGTCAAATAAGGGAACATATGCAAGCCAATAGAAAAGCATTCTCAAGAGAACGGAATAAGAACGAAAACTACTTTCAATAAATGTTAAATATTGAAAGTATCCAGCAGACCATCACAGGTAACCCAACCTTTTTTCCCAACATGATTTTGACTCATTATAACAACTGGAGTTTTACATGCACAACTAACTATCTTGACCCTCATCATAAGGTTTGTCTTTATTGAGTTGTACTAAATCAGTTAAAGGAATCATATGATTTAAAAAATAATTTTCAAACATACCTTCAGATCTTTTAAAGATGACTGCATTTGAGATTTTATAGATTTTATCTTTTTCTCCAATCCTTTTAGTCTACTTTCTCTGTTTATGTCATGGTCTTTTATTGAATTCTCAAGAGATGAAACAGTTTTGACGCAGTCCTCATACAAAAGTTGCTTGTCCATGATTGTCGATTTTGCTTCATTTAGCTCTTGCTCAATCTTCTTCACTAATTCTCCAAGCTACAAAGAAAAATGAGATGGTGATTGGTGGTGAATAACACAGAAAAATATAACAAAATCCCACGGAACTGCAATGTTTTTTCAAAGATCAATTTTAGAGAAAGAAAGAAAAAGAAACAAAAACCTTATGATGCTCATTTTGCTCAGCTCTGCTCTGAAACAATGTAAGGTCGTACGACTTAAGTTCTAATTGTGCTTTGAGATCTATAAACTTTTTCTGAAGCGGAAGAAGCTTTGAGATCTGGATATCATGATTAAACGACAAACCAAAGATTTATAAGATTAAAATTATGTGAAAAATCTGAAAAAATGATCTCATTTTCAAAAAATAGCTTAGAGAAAAAAAAATGACTAAGCTTCAAGATTATCAAAAGTAATAAATACCAAAAACAAATGCGTACTAGAAACTATGAAGTAAAAAGAAAATCATAATGTGCTTAGATCCATTCATATACGCACCACGTTGTTTGCTTGCTAACTCTGTAAACATGGTCAAAATACTACTAATAAGGCTTGGGGAACCATCCTCCCACGATTTTTGGGATTATCTTGGATCAATTCCATTTCTAACAGATGCTAAGCAGAAACAATGTCAAACTAACTAGTATGTATTCTTATCCCCACCAAAATCCTTTTTCCTCTCACCAAAACATTTCTCCTAAAATCTGTGAAGCACGGACATAGCTCTTCAATGACATCAACATGTGTCAAACACTTTGCCGAAGAGTTGAATTACAGAGAGAGAAAACTGTGACTTCCAAGAGTCCAACACAGCATTAAAAGCTGAAAAGTCGGAAACTTGTGTTGTAAGTTTCTATTTCTCCTTTAAACAAAGGATGTGTCTATTTCGCATTTAAGTTTTCTCTTTACCTTGTATTGAGTTTCCACTTCTGTGTTTACATTTTCTTAGATGAACCTGAGCTATAGAGTGTCTTTTTCAATAATGATGATCAATAAGAGGAGGAATTTTTTAAATGAATTAGATTCTCTTTTAACTTTTTGGATTTTAGATGAATTGATTACATCATTTTTTGTACTAAGCAACAATATGTTCAAATTGTTATAATTGAGTAACTTTTATGATTTTGAATACAAAAATCTCCATTGTCGATTTAAATAATTCATGATGATGCTTGCAGATTATAGGTATCGAAGTGTATGTGCCATGTCTGTGCTTCATAGGTTAAAATTCTTCCATTTCTTGAAATTTTCTTAATGTTGAAATTGAAACTTTACTTATTACGAAACAAAAGGGTCATTTTCTCTTTTCCTACAGCCCACAAACTTTCGATTCCACTGGATAATATTATTGTGTTGGCCCTTTCTAAGTCCAATTCTCCAAGGGTTGGCTCGCTGATCTATTTTAGAAAGTCAGAGTTCCCAACAACATGAAATCTCTTAGTTGGACCACTGTACATAACAAAGCTAATAAACAATATCTAGCAAATACTCACAATAATACCCTATAATATTGTTTCATGGTTGTGTTTTATGCTCTTCTGGTTGTGAAACATTAACAATTTATCTGTATATTCGACCCTAGCTAGATACTTTTAGTTGAGACGTTTATGATGTCTTAAGGAAAACTGAATCTCTAAAGAGAGCAAGTTATCATATGCATTTTTTAGACTAGTAAAAGGTGCGAGGTCTTCGGCAACATGCCCCAAAATCAGTGCATAGCGGCTTTACCTAAAGTGAAATGCCTGAACTTTTAAGGCCGAAAACCAAAATTACCCTTTCTTTTGAATAAAACAATTTTGTACTTAATTTAAGGTCCTGACCTAGCACTAGTAACCATTTTAGAAGTGATTTGAATATACATGTGGGGGGTTTAATTAATTAATGCTTTGTTTTTTGATATTTTCTTTCTAAAGGAGGATTTGTTTGACTCCTGCTTCAGTACCCACCATTAATTATAGCAAATAGGTGGCTTTCATTGCAACAAAAGGGAAACCTACCTGCATCTTTACTTCAAGTAATTGACACCCAACCCAAATAACATATAAGCTAATCATTCCTATATTTAAACTTCCAAATTCAGTAGCAGAAAAATAAAACAAAATATCAAAATACAATGTAAAATCGCTTATTACTATGTTTTCAAAGTTTCCATATAATTCTGGAAAAAGGGGGTCTTCGGAGTCTACCTTTGCCTCGATCTCTGACAACCTTCTTTGATGCACTGAAAGTTTTGACTCGGCCTCAGCCAAAGCATGAAGTCGTCCCAAAAGATCACCACTTCCCCTGTTACAACAAATCCGTCACAACATATCCAGAAGTATACTGAATTGCTTAAAATGACATCAGATACAGAGATTGAATAACTAAGTGGCTGCATCAACTACTAGAAACATAACTCCTTTAAGGTTGTCAAAAACTCTATTATATTATGCTTTACTGATCAGTGTATTATTGAACAGAAAACAATGTGTATTCTGGTATAGGACCATACTTCCTGCTCCCACCAGTCAGAAGACCCCTTGGTTGAAATATATCTCCTTCAAGAGTGACACTTGTTGTGTAAATGTCTCTATTAAATGCCACCTATTAGACATCCAACAAAAATGAAAGGGTGTAAGAGTGAGATGATCATGTGGCAGATAGAAGAGTATGATTGTAAAAGGCATAACCAATACACATCATACATCTAATGCCAATGTAGCTGAACATTAAAAAAGGTCCATCACTAGTTACCTCCTTTGCAGCATCAATGGTTTTGCAAACAAAGGTTGAACCAAATACATATTCCATTGCACTCTAGCAACAAACATAAAATTAAGTTAGAAAATGTGTACTTTAAAAAAAATGAATCAAAACCTGAGCACCAAATTTCCTAAACACTGATCAAGACACCCGACAAGATAATATGCAGAAACAAAAATAGAAAACATTATTAGAACCTTCAAGTGGTATAGAAAATGCTCAGTAACGATGTAGTGGGTACCACTGCATGATTACAAAAATAAATTGCAATTCAAGGAGCAAACCTTTAATTCTTCTTCATAACCAACCAAAGAAAGGGCCACTTCAGCATTCCCCTTCCCCACCTTAAATGGAAGTGGATCAATTCTTCAGCTTCTAGTGACGAAAAAATAAGTAGATAAGTAATTTAAAAAGAAAAAAATTCCAGTGACCAACCAGTCTAACAGCAGCTTGTTGAACTCTTGAGGGAACTGTATGGGATTGTATTTTGTTCAGAGGTATAATTGTCACTCTTCTTCTAAGATTTCCATTTTGTAGTAGCTGCTTCCCAGTATTTTCTGTGTCAACAACAACATTATACAACTTCCCACCAGCTGTAACCTGAAAATGGCAATAACTCAGGGCTTCTTAACCTAAGAATTTTCTTTCATAAATTTAGGTAAAAGTTATCACGATATCCAACCTCTAGGGCAGTCATTGTGGACCTATCCTTTACTTTGATGAGTTTTGCAACAACACCTTTCACCTTTGACCTATCAAAGTTCATGACAGGATCACGGTAAGTAAATTCAACATTAGCCAGGTAAGCTGAAAGATTGCGTATCTCATCCTTCCACTTTTGCACACAGTCCATCTCAGTCGTACGCTCCTATAAGTTATTTTACAAGAGAATTTACTTAAACAAGACTTGTATAAACATTTTTAAATTGGAAAGAAACTAGCAGAAGATAAACCAATCTAACCTTTTGTAAATCCTCCATCTCACCCTCTTTATATGAGAGAGATTCCAACCCAGTTCTTATATTCTCCACATCTTTTTGTCTGGAGTTGAGCTCTTTTACGACAGCATTAGCTTCTTCACGTTTTGACTTTAATTGATTTGTTTTTTCCTTCAGTTCCTTTTCACAATGGCTAATCTTGGCTGTCAGTTGTTTCAATTCTGTCTCAGCACTCCCGACTGCTACCTTTGCATCCCTTAGTTGATCCTCCAAGCACTTCTCCTCATTACCACTGCTTTTGCCGGCTAAAACACCCTGTAAAAATTCGAGCAACAGGATAAAATAAACACCAAGAGAAATCCCACTGATAGACATCCCAGAACCAGACAACTTTAAACCAGTTACCTGGTATTCTTTTTCATGCTCCTCTAGACTATTTGTAAGCTCCTCAACTTTATTTTTCAGACCTGATGCCCCCTCTTCAGCCTTTTTAACAGCAGACGCCTTCTCGTCTACAGATTGCTTCAGCTCTTCAATGTTTTTAACAATCTTAAAACACAAAAGGTTCAAAAACCAAATATTAGCTTCACAAAATAGAAATATCTCAAAACATTAGTTGCAAGGAATTGGCAACAAAATCTTCAAATTGAGCAAACAGTGAATTCAGAACATCACTGACATACATTTGCTTTGTTGGCTTCTTCACTCCTCAAAGAGTCTTCTTTGTTATTTAATACAGACGTTTCCCTCACAAGATTCTGGGAAAGCGCATCTACCTTCTCTGAGAGAGATTTCATTTCTCCACCCATGCTAGCTTCCTTTTCAGCAGACAACTGAGCTATTTTGGCCTCCATTTCCTTTATTTCCACCTGATTTGTCTTAACAGCATCATCAATCTCAGCTATCTTGCCTTTCACTCCCTCCACCTCCGAAGCAGCATTGTCTTTAATCCTCTCCGCTTGAACATAATCATAAGCAATACAGAACCTTCTCAGCCTATCTAACTCAGCATTTCCATTAGCCCATTGCATGTACTGTGTCTTTTCTTTCCTTAACTTCTCCAGAGCAGGCAGTATTTCCTGATCAAGAAGATTGTTAATCTCGTCAACCTTACTCTGCTTCTTCTCAAGTGTTTTTAAAGCAGCCTCTTTCTTTGTCTCGTACATTCTCGTCCCCGCAGCTTCCTCAAGCATGGACAATATCTCTGGCGGTTTCATATTTAAAACCTTAGTGATCCGTCCTTGCATTATAAGGAAATGTGGATTATTAACATTTAGCTGCACTGAATGAAAAAGGTTCTGAACTTGACTAGGCTGTGCAAGCTTCCCATTGATCAAATATTTGTTCCTTCCCCCTACCACAATCTGCATTGTACCCCAATACATAACACAATAAACAAAACGATAATGCATACAGTTAATCATTGATAGTTAAAATTTTCTTTTAAAATGGAATTGCCACTCAACCCAAGAACAAGAAAACAACTTGAAACTTAAAAGGTAAACGCAGTGAATCAATACAAGAAGCTTCTAAACTTAAAACCCCAAAAAACGAGATTAATTTTCCATTTTAAATTATAATTTAATCTTTTTTATGTTAATTATTAAACATTAAACCTAAGTTTACTTCAACAAAATATTGTTAAGTTGGTCGTACATAACTTAAGTCATCACTATCATAAAAAAGAAAATCAAACAACTATTAAACTGAACCCATAATTCTCTGTCGCCAAATAACATAATGGTAAGTTTGCATAAGAAACAAAAAAAACGCAGATAATACATTCTCATTTTTATTAATTTAGCTGAAGATAAAAATAATGAAAAAAGAGAGAAAATTTTATCCTTATCAACAAAAATTCAATTATTTACTTCCATTCTATTATCGCATCATTTCAATTGTCAAAATTCCCTCCATCCCCTCACTTTTCTTCCTCTCAACCTTACAAAGTCTCTAAAAATGGAATTAAGCATAAAACATGAGATAAATAAACCTGAAATGTAGAGACAAAACTAAAAAATTAGGAATTGGAGTTAATGGATTTGGAAAATTAGAACCAGGTCCTGTATCCTAACCAATGTTGTGGAAACCGGTACAGAGTCAATGATCATTTGGTCATCTATTAACCAGTTTACATTAAAAAAGGTTATATATATTTCACATAATTTGATAAGTCTATCATAAATTTAAAAATGTTTATCATAACAAAGAACTAATATATGTAATAAGAAAAAATTCAATACAATTCAAAACATCATCGTCACAAAGTAGTTAATATTTGTTGAATATAGTGAAAACTATGTATAAGATTAATCTCACTTGGGTTGAATATACACATAAAATACTCTATTTATAATAGAAGAAATATGGGCTAAGCCCAAAATACAAATAAGGAATAATAATAAACTAGTTTAACACTTCTCGATGTATACAAATCGTACGTACCAATCTTGTTACTAATATAATCAATAAAAACTTAGTGAAAATATTTGCTTCTAAACTCAAGTAACACTAAATTGTTAATGATTTGCATAAACAACATATAAGATGAAATATCAACCAAGAAGGCTCTCCTTACAAATCACTATCAAGGAATACATTGTTTACATGCAGTTGATAAAAAAGGACATTGTTGAAGAACTATCGTTGCTATAGATAAACTAACAAAAGTCATCTTTACCATGAAAGAAAAAATATATATGGACAAGTCATACACACTAGTGACCAAAGAGAGGTCAAAAGAGACAGCAACAAAAGAAGTGATGAAAAGAGAGAAACCCTCAAAATCTAAGATTCTCCAAACAAGGCACTGAAAAGAGGAGAAAGTACAACCTCAATGCTTTTAATAGTTGCCTGAAACAAGACGTGCGACCATGGAAAACAGACCAGGAAGAGGAAAAAGAGCGACATTGACCTCTAAATCCTTGTCTAAAATGAGACATGACGCACTACCATGCATGGAAAAAAATGAGGCAGATCCACAACTTTGAAAACGCTGAGAGCACATAAGATTTCTGATGAAGACATCACTATGGTCGTTTAGCTAAGACAATCAAAACCATGAGGTTGCCAATCAAAACTAGAACTTCGACGGCAGCAATGATAGACTGTGATGCCACGAACAATTGTCAGCCCAACAGGCAAGCAATTACAATTTTTATATAAAAGAACCTTAGACTCTAGATATCATGTTGAACATAGAAAAACTATATATGAAATTATCCAAAATAGAAGTCTTAACAACAACACAAATTCTTCAAAAAAATATAAAGAACAACAGAACCTCAAAACTAAAGTCAAAAGCATATATACACACAATTTATAGCAAGAACTCTCCACCCATTTTATAATTCTGTTTATCTAAAAAATAGAAATAAATTATGTTAAAACTAATTCAACTCACTATTTTTTTATGTAACAACCTTTATTAATATTTTCTCTTTACGTAATTATTCACTATTTATTATACAACCATCTTTATTAATAAATCTTTTTCTTTAAAGTATATGGAGGCACAAAATATCAATTTCTCATTGCTTTGCTATATATTATAATAAAGATATCATCGCGATACCCGGCTTACCCAATAGGTCCGAATTTCGCAACACTGAGTGTAACTTCAAAGCCATCATTATCCAAAAATAAATAAAAATATTAAGAGAATTAACTGCTAAAAATAAAATTTGTTTTACATTAACTTCCTTTATCCCTTTAATTAAAATATATAAATTTTGAAAAACAGCTACAAAACGTAAAACTAAAGCATCTTCAGCAAATAAACCTGAAAGAGACAAGACCGAGGAGAAAACACATCAAATGAAAAGCCTGCTAGTGAAGGATTTTAGTAATTTATAATTAATTGCTAAAAAGAAAAAGTCATTTTCTCTTTACTTCCATTATCTCCTATTTTTTTGTCAAGATCCCCAAAAACAGCCTCAATGAGAAATAAAAACACCATTGGCAAATAAACCCGATAGAACATAACTAGAAATACACTAGGTACGACCCATTAGTGAATGATTTGAGTAAAATTATCAGAGTATTTGGCTCAAGCTTTGTAGACTTAAACACAACCAAGTCTACCTAATTTAAGCCTTATTCAATGGTATAATTCCTAAAACATTATTCACCTAACAGTGATTCTATTTCCAGTGACTAGTTTTTATTCATAATGTGATACTCTTCACCAGAAGAAAAAAAAGTTACGTTTTTTAACGGAGAACAGCGGAATTAAAACAAGAATTGGGAACAAGAAGAAGAAGAAATGAGAACCTGTCTTGTTACTGTGATCTCGGGATGGCCTTCGTAACCGAGAGGGCTTCGCGACCGGTCGGAGTTGTCGAAGACGATGGAGACGGTTGCTTTGGTGATTCCGGCCTGACCCTGCTTGTAGACGAGTTCCTGGAGGTTGGAAGCCCTAACCTGCTGCAAATTGGTGATGCCAAGAACGAAGCAGATGGAGTCGAGAATGTTTGATTTGCCTGAACCGTTCAAGCCAGTGATGGCGTTGAAGAAGGGGTCGAAGCCCGGAACAACGGTGCGCGTAGCGTATGACTTGAACCCTTCCAAGCAAACCTCCTTGATGTGCATGGCGAAAAGGGTTCGCAGATCGAAACGCGACACGGCGTGTTCGGTTGAAGGAGGAAGAGAGTGAAGAGAACAAAAAATTTGAATTGGAATAATAAAAATGAGTCTTTTTGGGATTTTGCTTTGTTGGGGGCGTTGAAGCTGACAAAGGGAATAGCAAATCAAAGGCGGGAAAATTTAGGGAAATTCAAAATCAGGCTCCATCTCACTATTCTAGGTTTTATCAACTGATTGTGATAATGAGATGAATTTAATTGTTTATTTAATAATTAACGAATTTAAATTATGGTAAAATATTCTTTTTCTTTTCATTTATCTGTTACAGAAGTTGCTAAACTTGTATATTAAACAATTGATTATACAAAATATGTGTATACTTAATTGTTTGTTTTTTATATTTTACTTTTACCTTTGTTCTTAGTTGATCCAAACTTCAAGAAGTAAGAAAAGTAGACCTAAATATATATATCCAAGGTATTCAATTGAGTAAATTCTCGCACGTAATGATTAATATGAGTCTTCCAAAAAAATATATATAAATAAATATTTTTTTTAGGTTTAATCCTTTTTTACGTCCCTATTTGTGTAGGAATGTCTCAGATAGGTCCTCGTTTTCTAAAGTGTATCAAAATGGTCCTTAATTTTGAAAATTGATATCAATTGAGTCCTTTCCGTTAAGTTGGCTGGACGGCGTTAAAAAAATTGATGAGTGGGATGCTGAGATGACGAACGAACGCTCGTCCACCACCGAACGAACGCTCGTCCACCAGCGAAAGAACGCTCGGCGACCACCGAACGAACGGTCGTCCAGCGGTAAGAGGTCGACGAGCGTTCGTTCGCTGGTGGACGAGCGTTCGTTCGCTGGTGGACGAGCGTTCGTTCGTCATCTCAGCATCTCACTCATCAATTATTTTAACGTCGTCCAGCCAACTTAACGGAAAGGACTCAATTGATATAAATTTTCAAAATTAAGGACCATTTTGATACACTTTAGAAAACGAGGACCTATCTGAGACATTCCTACACAAATAGGGACGTCAAAAAGGATCAAACCTTTTTTTTACATGGTCATGTGTATTTTTTCAGTAGAAAACTTTTGTTAAAGGGGTTTTCCACATGACATTTTAGGAGTGGGGAGTTTTTCTAAAAGTTAAAGTGTTACATGTTAAACTTTCTTTCATCAAGACAGAATTTTTAAGGTTTGATGCAAGATAACATTTTGGGGTCTTGGCCTACTTTGGAGACACCTTCATCTATAAATAAATGTGTCTCCCTTTTGTAAACTCACTTTGAGAATTATAATGTTATGTTGCCAAAATATTTGTGCAACCATGTCTTGTCTCAAGTCGAGGCTAGAACATCATATGCGATATCCTCTAGTTACTCTTCCTAAAGTTAGTCCAACCTCTCAATAGAACCATCAAACACCATCCCATCGCCATTAAAACGCCAGAGGTCATGAGCCTTGCCCCTTTACCACCTTGCTTTCGCACCTTCATCATCACCATAGCATCTCTTCGCGCTTTGTCCCAACCTAGCTTGAGGAGGTTGCTATCAGGGGGTGTAGAAGTTTGCATGTGATGATGAAAGGCTCAAGGTGAATCTTTATTCAGTTAGGATTGTAACAGTGTATTATGATTGTTGTTCATAACTCTCTGTATGTTGGTATATTAACCTATGTGGGGCACAACCTATGGGGAGCACCTTTTGAGTCTAGGAAGGTTTATCCAAGTCAGGGATGCTTATGGTAAATTTGTACTTGCTCATATATGTTTTAACTTGTGTACTGATTTCAATTGAGATGATGTGATTGTTTGATTGGAAACTAATTTGTGATGAGCAATGTGGAGTGTTTGTAAATTCTATGGTATGAGTTGATATGTTAAATGTTAGATTGTATTGGTAAATTGTCTGAGTATAAAGATGAGATTGAATTGTGTTTTTATTGCTAGGGCCATTGTTTATGGGCTGTTTTAGTATTGTTGTTTGTGGGGTTCAATTGATTTAGCTACGATTGTCATATTTGATATATCAGTGACTATTTTGAACCAAAATAAGCTATTTTAAACTAAGAAAGAACTAAAGTTGCATGGATAGTCAAGTTGGACAACCTATTTAAGTCGATTTGAGAGTTAAAACTCAAATAAAGTGTGAGACGATATCACAAAATCGTTGTCCGCCGCTTGTAAGACTAAAGTTACTAAGTGAGCTCTAGTGGTCCAAAGTGTCGAACGTAACTTTGAGATCGTTGGACGCTACTTAATCATTAACGTCAAAGGTTTAAGGCATTAAATGATCCCCTGGTCGTGTTGGATACCCACTTCACAATGAGCACGGGGGATCTCGTGTTGGACGCCACCCTGTTTTAACTTTTAACCATTGAATTGACTTTAAATTATGACTAAATGATTCTTGAAATGTGGTTAATCATTTTGACCAATTGGATTGCCAATTTGATCGTAATTTTGATATACTTAATGAAAATATTATAATTGAATATTTTGTTAATACAATAAAAAAATAAATCACGTATTATTAATATTTCAATTGAATTAATCAATATGTGATGACTTTGGATGGAAATAAGATACAAATGTATGACATAAATAAAAATAAAGAGGTATGAATGATGTATATACTCTCTTTTAGTTAGATCTATCTTTGGTTTGATATGCATGATTTTGAATGATAATGTAGTGATTTTCAATGTGAGAATATTACTATTTGGATGTTGTGTGGAGTGTATTGATGTCATAGTTTGAAATGAGACTATCATGGCTCAATTAAAGATAAAACTCACATAGTGGAAAATACTTATGATGAAATTTGAAAAAGGTTTTCACCGATAGAATTGGTATTGAAGATTATATATGCATATTTATGATTTAACTTGTTTTATGAGATGTGATTATGAAAAGGTGAAGACATGAACAAAGGATAACACCAATAGGTGTTATTTTTATTATTATTTTTAGAAAGTTATTTTATAACAATAAATTTTTACTAGAATAAAAACACGAACATAAATGTGTGTAGCGCATGTATTTCTAATGATTCATGTAAGATAAATTAAAACCTTAACATTTTATTTAATTATCATTGTTTTCAACTTAATGTGCTTCATTTATTTCAATTAAGTATCAAATTAATAAAATTATAATTAGGTTCATTAATTACTATATTCATCAAAATATACACATATATATAGTTCACATAGTTATTGTAATTGATATAATCACATGTTTTTATTAAACAACAAATCATAATCACATTTAATCGTTATATCAATACACAAGTTATACAATAAATATAGTAAATTACCTTAATTACGTATACTATTATATAATCACCTCAATTAAAAAACTCTCACAACATTTAATAGAATAAATTAAATACATACATACATTGAATAATACATTAATTATTTATTAATTACATCAATAACTTCAAATACAAAGAAGTTAGTCAGGAGATAGACATAAAACAAAGGTTTTGAAATGAATGATGATAGTTTTGTTTTATAAGAAGAGTTTTGTTTAGGGTAGAAACTATAAAATAAGATTAAGGAGTGAATTGCATGTTTAGTATTTATAGAATTTTGAAAGATAAAAGTCATCAAAAAATAATTAGAAGACTATAAACAATGGTTAACTATTCAAAATAACATGTATTTACTTTATAGAATAGTAAACTTGTTTCAATTTTGTATGAATATTTAATTTAGCTATATATTTTAACTCAAATTATAAATCACGTTAAATTAAAACAATCTATGTTTAATCGATCTACTTTTTAAAGTTATTCAAAATTTAAAATCATTACACGTTATTATTCTCAATTTCGTTAAGAAACATGTTTTTCTTTTTTCCTGATTGTTCATTTATTAATTTAAATATACATGGAAACATTTTATAAAAAGACTCTTAATAAAGTTACTTTTAATATCATAAATTTTATGATTAAATATGTTTTTTATTTCTTAATTAGAATTAGTTATTTTTTAAAACTTTGTTCTAATTTAGTTTTTAATTTTAAAAATATATAGATTTAATCATTTTAACTAATTTTGTTAAATTTATTTAAAATTTCAAACATATTTTTTAACTAACATTAAAATAAAAATATATCAAATAGTATTACATATGTATAAAATTTATTTTTATCGTTATATATTATTTAAGATATTTAAATTGAGAAAAAAATGTAAAGTCATCAGTCAGTAAGAAAATAATGTAAAAACAAAAAAAAAATTAAAATGTATAAAAGTAAAATGTACACTCGAGTATATAACATTTATAATTAAATATATTTTTATTCTTTAATTTTTAATAAAAATTAGACCTAGTCGATCTTCAATATTTTTTTTAACAAATTATGATAAAATAGAATAACATAATAAGCGGACACACATTAATGTTTGTTTATACTAGTATTTTTATTCTTTTCGTATTTTTGTTTCTAATTTTTTTGTTACGATTTTCAAGTCTCATTGTCATAAAATTCTGTTCACCGTGGCATTGATCAATAATTAAAATTACAGATATTATGTAAGGATATTTTAAAATTAATATATCACTTATTAATAACATTAATCGTTGAAATATCTTTAGTAATGGGGAAGAATTTAAAAGATAAATGAGGATAAAATAAAATGTAAGATCAGTATTTGTGTCCCACAATTCAGAATCATCGAGATTGTGATCGTGACACAACGTGGCAATTGCTAGGCCAAACAAGGCCTTAACAACAGTGAGCCATTGGAAGATCAGCCACATCAGACCAAAGCCATCATTCAAATAGTGACACCTCCACTCACTAATTTCCACACCCTTTTCGTAAAGCTCAAAGCTTTGTTGCAATCATTCGGTCAAATGGGGGATGATGGAAAGAAGAACGGAGGAGAGGGGGAGTTGGTGAAAGTGGAACCGAAACCCAGCAATGGCTTCACCTCGAAAGTGATTGATTTGTTGGAGAAGCTGGTGGTGAAGTTTTTGTATGACACTTCACTGCCCCATCACTACCTCGCTGGTAATTTTGCTCCTGTCACCGAGACCCCTCCCACAAAGGACCTTCCTGTCAAAGGGCACCTCCCGGTTAGTACTTTTGCCTCTTGCTTTGTTGAATTTTTGCTTTATTCAATTCAATTGAAGTGTACTCATGCTTTATAGATTGTTTGACAGTGCTTGGTGTTATCCAATCATAGATTTTGTTATGTAGGGGAAGACTGTTGTTTATTGTTATTTGAGAAATTCCAGTCAAGATAATTTCTGACCGGTTGATTGATAATGTTAAATTTCTACTTTGACAGTGTATGAAAATTAAACTTGTATTGTTGTATGGTTGTCCGTCTGAGGAACATGTATCGTTGTCATGTTTCTTGAATTTGTGGTAAATAGTTGACAAATTCGGCTTCAATTTTAGTCACATGTAGTCCAAAAATGATGTGAATCCAACCGGGTAGAAGAAAAATGAGGTGACATAGTTTTTAATGAAGTCCAATTGACAATGTTTTTGGCTGCACTAACTTTATTTTATTTTATTTTATTTTTGTTGCAAATAATTGCATGAATGAGATGTTACAATACCAAGAATGTTGACTGCTAGTGGGCTGAGTTTTATTGTTTTTGGGTGACTTTTGGTTGCCACAATTTCATTACAATTAGTAATTAAGTAGTGGGATCATTATTAGTTTAAGTGGGATCATTATTAACTTAAGCAAGATGTAATTGCAGTTAATGAATCCTTTTAAACTATGATGGCTAAAGCTTCTATATTACCTGAACCATTTTTATCAATGACGCAAGTTGAGTTTTATTCAAAAATATTAGAGTTTATCTCGTTTTATTTAGTGAGAGTGATTCTCCTATGTTATTGAGCTATTCAAGAATCCTTGGTTGTATTAAAAGACTTTTCCATCTTTATATGTTGTCTCCCTTGGAAAGAGTGATTATTTTCTTTTACCTTTTCTTTTCACCTCTCCTTCTTCCTTCACTGAATTCAGGAACTCACTTTTGTCCAGGTTTATCTCATGGTCATATCTTTCTTGGTTATATCTTTTGTTTTACATGCCCAAATTAAGTGATTCTTGAGCTTAAATTAAAGTTTAAAACGTGAATGTTCATCTCGTTTTTGAATCACCTCATTTGGAGTTTTGTAGTTTGAGATATAGATGTTTCTAAAGTACTATCCAACCTGGAATTTCAGTCACTTTCCAATCCACCTTCTCACTAATTTTCCAAATTTCCTACAAGGTTCTAACCCAAAAGATCCTAAATCAGCCCCTTGTGCAAATGGGGTTTACATGAAAAAAGATTGAGAATGCACCGAAATCACAGTTCTGGATTGTTTTTTAAAAAGTTGGTGTTATTGTATTTCATTTTATCTGTTGTGGTGTTATGACCTTATATTTTAATTCTGAATTTGAAGTGGAATACTTAGACAGGGAAATTAAAGAATTCGGATAAACAGAGAAGAGAGAGAGGAAAATGGAATAATTTTGATTCTCTAACATGGTGTGAAGTTCTTTAAACAAACATCAAATCATGCCATGTTTTATACATCATTCTCAAAGTTGAAAGTTGGTTGTTTTATTGATGAAGATCTCGTTATTGTAAGAATTACAATATCTAGATTTTCCTAATCTTTTATCACCGTGGAAGTAGTCCATGCCCGTCTTTCTGGCAGTTCTTTGCTTTTTATATAATTTCACTAGTATAATGGTGCTTTATGGCTCTGTTTAAATGCAAGACCTTGTTATGCTACTGGTCATGAAAATGTGTGGTATATCTTTGGCTTTCTGATTACTGTCCTTGAACAATGTTACCTGATATATAATTAAAACATTTTAATGTATACACTCTTTCACCGAAGGTCTGGAGTCTAGAGCAATATCCAGTCATGCCACTCATTCTCTACCGTTTATAACTGTCTTTCAGGATTGCTTGAATGGGGAGTTTGTCAGAGTTGGACCTAATCCGAAGTTTTCTCCTGTTGCCGGATATCACTGGTAAAGTTTTATTATTTTTTACATTTTTGAACTCTATATTATGAGATATTGAACAAATCCTGGCAAATATTCAATTTTTATGATACATGTAGCTTACAAGTATATTGATTTTCTTTTTACCATATTTACTTATTATTCAAAAAGGTTTGGTGTTAATATGGAACTTTTTAAATTAGTCTGTTTCAAAAAATGTGATCTTAAAGTGGATTTTGACTCTTATACCGTGCTTTCTCTCACTGTTTTTGGCAGGTTTGATGGAGATGGGTGTGTCCTTCTCTTCCTATATGCAAACACATATTTCTTTCAAGTTTGTTATAAATGAGTTGTATAGACTGGCCATATTTTCTGGATCTATTGGAATTTGGAATTTCTTGGGATAGTGTTTAGCATCAAACTTCAATCAAAATCTCAACACTTTTTTCTTTTTCCAGAATCCCTACATTTCACTGGGAGGGGGAGGGGGGTAGTTGGTAAAATGATGGAGTAAATGGACAAATTGAAACTATAGATACTAAATTTAACATAGAGTAAAAGTATAAGGTCCACAATCTTAACTAAGCCTAAACAATATAGTATTCTAGATAACAAAGCACCTCCCATATAAATTTAAGTTCAATTGTTTGTGAATCAAACACCAGTTCCAATATTCATTTCTGACTTTCTGCAGCTCACCATAATGGCAATTTCACTGTCTCTGATT
The DNA here is from genome assembly GCF_029865625.1 of Vigna umbellata. Lineage (NCBI taxonomy): Eukaryota > Viridiplantae > Streptophyta > Magnoliopsida > Fabales > Fabaceae > Vigna > Vigna umbellata. Next base: position 3,042,824 of record NC_142174.1, on the reverse strand, counting down.
TTCTTAAGTTTTGGGCTGCCAATTTATACAGCACAAAATTCATAGTTCTGGTGTCTATTCCTCCAATTTTTATTCATGTATCAATGAATTGCAGAATGATTCATGGTTTGCGCATCAAAGATGGAAAAGCTACATATGTTTCACGTTTTGTGAAAACTTCTCGTCTTAAACAAGAAGAATACTTTGGACGGTCCAAATTTATGAAGGTATAGAAAGAAAGTGAAAGCCTAGAAGCTGAGTGAAAATTTTAGTAGTTTTATAATTTAGAAATAATTTATTTTAGAAGCTGAGTGAGAATTTTAGTAGTTTTATAATTTAGAAATAATTTATTTTAGATTCCCTAGACAAACGTAGCTTCTTGTGTTGCTATCAGATTGGAGATCTCAAGGGTCTATTTGGACTTTTAATGGTTAACATACATATGCTGAGAACTAAATTCAAAGTGTTGGATGTTTCTTATGGAGGTGGAACAGGTAATTTGTGCTTTATGGTTCTTTTCAAATTTAAGGTCCCAGGAATTTCTTACATTCTGCAATTTTTGTTCAGTACCATTCAAATAGTACGTTGTGTGTCCCATTTGAAGATTCCACTGTCGTTATGCATGGGCTTCTTTTAAGTATTGGCACTTCAAAAAATATATCACTAGCATGGTGTTCATGTTATCATTGCATCTTACAATGCTCGTATAAATTTTGACAAATGCATACGCATACCTCGACAAATGCATACGCATATGTGTACACACACTCGACAAATGCATACACATATGTGTACACACACTCGACAAATGCAAACGCACACATACTCGTACGCACACTCGTACACATTTCATTACTATATGACTGGAGAATGCACTACCTGGTACTTTGCTTTGCTGATTACCGTTACACATATTTTGGTGAATGCTCCCAGTCGTTTTTGACTGGGAATATTAAGCTCTTGTGCATCACTGAAATTGTTGAAACTAACTTGTGTTCATATTCCAATTTCTACCAGCCAATACTGCTCTTGTATATCACCATGGGAAGCTTCTAGCTCTCTCAGAAGCAGATAAACCTTGTAAGTACCATTTGTGCCCACTTTTTTTTTTTCTTTCATGAATGATATAAGCTTGCTGATTATATCTGAAATGCCATGGTCTGTATGGAACTAAGGGAATGAAAGATTCATCAAGTTATGATCTTAAGCGGACAGCGTTCTTTCCTTTCTCATGGATACTTGCTAATTATACTTGTTTTGACCTCTTCTAGTCTCCAGGACTGAAGTAGTTTCATTTTGAATTTTGCAGATGCTATTAAAGTTTTTGAAGATGGTGATTTGCAGACACTTGGAATGCTAGATTATGATAAAAGATTAGGCCACTCCTTCACTGCTCATCCAAAAGTTGATCCATTTACTGGTAAAGCGATCTTTAAATGAGTGATTAAATTGTCTGATTCAATGGAATATTTGTCCAACAAATAAATATTCTGTATGCAGGGGAGATGTTTACATTTGGCTATGCACATACACCACCATATATCACATACAGAGTAATTTCAAAAGATGGTTATATGCATGATCCTGTACCCATAACAGTATCAGATCCCATCATGATGCATGACTTTGCCATCACAGAGAATTATGCAATATTCTTGGATCTTCCTCTGATTTTTAGGCCAAAGGTATTACAGGTGTATCTGTTCTTATATTCCGGAAAAAAACACACATATTGACTTTGTACATCAATTGGTGGCAATTAATGAATTTGACATTGTGGATTGAAACCCTTTTTCAGGAAATGGTGAAGAATAATACATTGATATTCTCATTTGATTCAACCAGGAAAGCCCGTTTTGGTGTGCTACCTCGGTATGCTAAGGATGAAAAGAATATTAGATGGTTTGAGCTACCAAACTGCTTCATATTCCACAATGGTATGCTTGTTTATTTCGTTTCTCATTTGTATGTTCATTGATATTCCAGGATATGCCAATACTATTTTGTTCTTGGCCCTTCGAAAACAGTCTCCTTTTATTTATCAAAATGTGTTAGATGTGGTGTTTGTCCTTCAAAAGAATAAATTAGACAATCTGGTATATTTTTCCTGCCACAGTAAGGACGATGTCTTTTGGCTGTATATAGTACAATAACAATCCTTGCAGTAACATTGCATAAAGTTGTCCATTGTGACATACTTAAAATGTTTGAATTCTAAACCAGGTTCAATTTATGCTCTGAATTATTTATTTCTACAGATTTCTCAGTTGTAAAATTTCATGTCATTTTTTTTTCAGCCAATGCTTGGGAGGAGGAAGATGAAGTTGTTCTGATCACATGCCGCCTTCAGAATCCAAAGTTGGACAACGTCGGTGGGGCTGTCCAGGAAAAGCATGAAAATTTCTCAAATGAGCTGTAAAGGATTCATTCTGACATGTAAATTTTTGAGAAAAAAAGAGTTTACTGCATAATTGTTCTTTATTTATGAACACTTAACACTTTATAGGTATGAAATGAGATTTAACATGAAAACTGGTGAAGCTTCTCAAAAGAAATTGTCAGCCTCTGCTGTAGATTTTCCTAGAGTCAATGAAAGCTACACTGGCAGGTAAGCTCATTCTCTCCATGTTGAGAAAATTTAGCGAAGTCAAAGTACTCAATAACTTGTGAACAAGTCTATCTCAATCATATGTCAATTTGATAACTTTAATCCAAATAAGGTCATGTTAGACATCACTATGAACTTTAACATCTCAACTATGTTGTATTTGATAATTTTAATCATCATGGTCACATTTAATCTTTCATTTCATCAGGAAGCAGCGATATGTTTATGGTACCACATTAGACAACATTGCAAAAGTTACCGGCATAATCAAATTTGATTTGCATGCCGAACCAGATCATGGAAAAGAAAAGCTTGAAGTTGGAGGAAATGTTCAGGGACTCTATGACTTGGGACCAGGAAAGTTTGGTTCGGAAGCTGTTTATATCCCTCGTGTCCCTGGAATAGATTCTGAAGAAGATGATGGATACTTGGTCTTGTTTGTACATGATGAAAATGCAGGGTAACACCTTTCTCTACACACTTGAAGCAGTGACTTCTATAAACTTATTTTTAGGTTTTACAACCTTTTTGTCCATACTAATATACTAATTATAACTACTAGTTCTTACACCTTTTTGGTTTGTGATCCTTGTATTATTAAAACCTTCCATTTTTCTTCTTTCTGCTACAGAAACTCTTACACTTACATATAGGAAGAAGGAAGTAATTACAGAAAGATAATGCTTTGGACTGATTATGAACATGCACACATATTGTATACCTTTACGTTTTACAAATTGAAAGTGCCTTCTATAGTACTAAGATAATGATATCCTCTTAAAAATTGTCTATCAAGTTTCTGTAATCTGCATTACAATTGCTAACTAACAGAATTCATAATACAAAACTGCAGAAAATCATTTGTGCATGTCATTGATGCAAAAACAATGTCAGCAGATCCTGTTGCGGTTGTGGAATTGCCCAATAGAGTTCCATATGGTTTCCATGCCTTCTTTGTGACTGAGGTTTGTGTTGCTTCATATATTTCAACATTGCATTTCTTCGTCTCTTTCTTTCCTCCACATCACTCAGAATGTTTATTAAGCAACCTATTTTCTTCTGGGTCTATTCGGCAGTGAGGGAATGAAAATCTAAATGGTGAATGAAATAAGTGAAAATTAGAAGTGTTTGGTTGAAGAAAATCAGTAAAGAAATAAACAAAAAAGATATAGAAATGAATGGGAATAAGGTTAAATATCTTTTTAATTATTAAACTTGCAAAATTTGAAATTTGTCCTTGTTTTAAATTTTAATATAATTTGGTTCTCTAACTTTAAAAATGAATGGATATAATCTTTCTAACCTCATTTTAATAACTTTTTCAACGGGTTGTTTCGAGCTGGTGTTTGAGTTGTTTATGATACATTTAGTTTAAATGTCAATCTGGAACATCATTTAATCTGTAAAGAAATTAATACTTTTAAGGTTAAGAATATTATATCTATTTATTTTTAAAGTTTAGGATCAAAATATGTAAAAGTTTTGGACATAAATGATTTTTAATTTTGCTATACTAAAAGCATATTTAATTCATAAATAAAATAAAATATTGTACCTTTTTTTTTTTTCAAACAACCAACATTATCTTCAGTTTTACCTGTTTCATGCTACCAGACAAGCATCAGGGTTTGCTGCTGAATGAGCTGATAAAAATCACTTTTTTTATAAAGAAGTAATCAATAGTTCCTCATTCATTGCTTACCTTTTGTTCTGTTGAAAGTGCTTATACATCAAAATATTACCCTCATTTCTTCTTCCACTTTAAGAGGATGTCCACTAATTATTGTTATTGTTTCTCTTTGGGCAGGAACAATTGCAAGAACAAGCAAAACTGTGATAATGGTTGCAGCCTCACTGTGTTGTTCTGCCTCAATCTTTGTATACATTTTGCTACAAATAATGGAATATACTTTAAGATAATAATATATTAAGCAATAATAAAGATTAATGGAATATTCATACTAGTTACTCGTATCATTACAATTTTAATAAGAAACGTTCAATTATTTCATAATTATTGATATTTTTATGAAAAGTTTCATGCCTGAAAAAATATCATTAATTATTTTTCATATTATCCGAAAGTAATTACTTATTAAAGTCACTACAAATATCACCTAAGAGAAAATGAAAAGTAAAAATGAGAAAAATTTAACTTAGATACATAATAATACATCTCACGAATTGCTCATATCCTATTCTCTAACATATAACAGTAAGATAATTTGTTTTTTAATTAAAATCTATGCATAAAAAAATTGAATATGTTTTTCATTCTTCGTACTCGAGTTAAATTTGTTTTTTATCCTATTGAAATTTAAGTTTATATTTTTATATTAAACTTAAATTACCATGAAATTAAGTCATCCCAACTTGCAATTTTATTTCCTTCGTTCCTCACCAATTATCAGTTTTTAGCAAAAGGTATTTTTTTATCTGTTATTTCTTAAATTTCAAGATAAAATATTCCTTTTTCAATTATACATTTAATTCAATTAATATGAATAGGAAAAATAAGTTATGATAACATAGAAAAAAAATATAATGACATATACACTGAAATAAGAGTATTAAAAATGTATACACACTTTCTTTACTTCTGTACAGTAATATTTTAAGGTTCTTATATTCACAGAAAATATTTGATTATTCATTTTTAATAAATTAACTATTATAGTCCTTTCAGTTTTCTCTATCCAAATGTATAATAAAAATAAAAATATTGTATAATTAAAGAAACACATTATCTTAAAATTTTAAAAATAACATTCTTTTTTTCAAACCCATGCTTTTATTATGCACCCATATAAATATTAAAATTCCAACTTTACCCTTCAATTTAAACTTTTTTTCTTTCTTAACTAAGTTCTGGAATTCATAATTTTCAAAGCATATTTAATCAATATTATATTATTTTTTAAAATAGTAATATAAAAGTTATTCATAATTTTTTAAAGAATAATTTTTAAATTGTGCAAAATTATACTTCTAAATTATACAATTCATAAATATTTCCTATTACACAATTTAAAAAATATTACTGACATAGAATCGAAATGGTTTTAAATTACATAACTTTTTTTATGTAATAAATAATTTTTGAATTGTACAAGTTACATAAATAAATTCCAACAAGAAAGGAGTATGGCGACAAAGGTGATATCAAAGGGACAGTTTTGTCTTTTGCACACCCCATGGAGGTGCATGAAGGACAAAGGTGATATGAAAGGGACAGTTTTGTCTTTTGCACACACCATGGAGGTGCATGAAGAAAATCGTGGGGGTGCAAAACGAAATTGCCAACAAGATCAAAAAATGACTCATGCAAACTTCAAGCATAACAATGTGCAAGAAAATATAGGACAAAACAGAGAGAGTTTTTAAGGTTTTATGCAGCATATGTCTGAAATCACTTCAAAGATTAATCAACTGTCGCATAGTTCAAAGCATAAAAAAGTTCTGAAACCAAAGTTATTTTTTCTTTTCTTTGTCATCCCATTAACAAATGGACTTGCAAAGAGAAAACAAAAGCAAAGGGAGAGACCAAACAAGGAATAGAGTACACCATGACACTGGTCTCACCACTTAACTGAGCCAAGAATGATTTGCCTTCAATACAGCATCATAAGTTGAATGAGATTAAGCCCTTCTTCACCTGCAAAATATCAAACCTCACATCAGACATCAGACAAATTCAACAAAAAGCTCACTATACAATAACAAACAAAACTTTTCTATAAGCACTTCTGAGAGTGAAAGATTGAAATGAGTTTCTCCATAAGCTAAACTTAACATGCATAAACCAATATATAGAATTTAGCTGGTCAAAGACCAGAATTTCAACTAAACATGTCCCGAAACTTAGATGTTAAATTGAAATTTGTTTATTTATCAAATTTTGATACATTTCGATCCTTAAACTTAAAAAATGAATGAATATAGTCTTGTTCATCCAATATCTTTAATTTTCTTTTACGTGTTAAACAACGTCTAGTTGACATTTGAGTTGAAATATGTCAAACATTGTAAACAATTCAAAAGCTAGCTTGAAACGTCATTTGACAAGTCTAAAAAATTTATGCATGTAGATTAGAAAGACTATATCTATTAATTATTAAAATTTGGAGATCAAACTATATGGGACAAAGACAAATTCTAATTTCGTATCAAAGTTTATATATATATATATATATATATATATCTTGTTTTTTCTGGTACCTAAGTGTTGCTGTATGGAAGAGGGAAGTACTATTTGAAAGCCCCAAGAGGGTCTCTCTCTTTTCCAAAGTAGTCTCCTCCCTCCTTTTTTCCATTCACTTGTGAAAGGTATAGTGCTGTAAGACAATTTCCATTATGGTAACCATTGTTGAAACTCTGAACTCTGTGCATGTCCTGAACCATGTTTGATGAGGCTAGATTCTCATTGTTGGTGAGCCTATGCAGAGTGTTAAATGAGTTTGCTGAGGGGTTTGCACCACTATTGTTGCCTTCGTCAGAAGTGACACTAGAACTGTTATTTTCAAGCTTCTTTGTGTTGAGAAAGCGACCACCATTGCCTCTTGCCCTTCTCATGGCGTGTAGGTGACGAGATTCGTGCAGGTATGGCTGTAAGAAATGAATGAAACATCTGAGGCCATGGCAATGATCAATTCCACAACAATGGCAAGAACTGAGATAAAACTATGTGAATACAAAACATTCACAAGCACCTCACCAGTAACCAGGGTGAGACAAGGTGAAACTGATACAACAAACAGGTAATTTGGATTCTTATTCTCTAGAGGGAGAAATTCACTTTAGAGAACAAAGTGATTTTGTTTAAACTTCACAGTTATTTTGTTTTTCAACTCTGTTTCATTCTAATTCTTTTGATGATAATAGACCATTCCTCTTAGCTGCATGATCCTCTTCCTAAATAAGTTGAATATGAACCATACCTTTCTGTTTCTGATTACTTTCTTTTCAAGCTCGGCCTTAGCACGTGACTGTCTTCGCCTCAAAATACCATGATACTGCTTTGCATTGACATAAACAGGCTCCTCTTCCATTTCGAGTGGCAAAGGCATTCTAGCTTGATGCATTCCATACAATGGAGGGTTTATCTAGCATCATACCAGTATCTGTTAGGACTAGCAATGAAATAGTATTGCATTTACTTGGTTCAACAAGAATATTAGAAGTCATAAAAGTCTCAGGCAAAAGAGTGAAAGAAAAGGGAGGTTGAACTTAAATTTAGATGCAGAAGTAATGCTCGTCAATGGTACACAATCATGAAAACATGTGCAAATAATTTGTTTATAAAAAGTACATACCAAAGAGAAAATGAATTACATTAAATTGCATGCTCAATTTATAAAACCAAAAACTAATATAGGTTAATATGTTTTTAATCTCTAAACTTGGACACAAACAAAATTGGAATTCGTCTCTATCCCAAAATTTGATATATCTGTTCATTCTTTAAGTTTGAAAATAAAAAATGTATTAAAGTTTGGGATAAGACAAATTTCAATTTTACGTTTAAGGAGTAAAAACATATTTAATCCACTAATATATGATTACTTAAATACTTCTAAACCATATTCAAAACAAAAGAAAAGAAAAACTACTTACAAATGGTAATATCAATCCACATACAACTAGAGAGACACAAAATCATAAAATGTCGAAAAAATATTCCTTTTACTGAAAAATAAACAAGCCCATTAAATAGATGGGATTTTCTCAAATACTGTACAGAAAATTGCAACTTATCATACCATAACCTGTTGCCCATAAGTAGTCAATATTTGACCATACTGTGCATCTGAATAAGGAGATGTCAAAACCTGCATCACATATTGAGGAAGCTTATAATCTTAACTTTTAAACCCTTAAAGATGTAAAAGAAATTACATAATATGGGAGATATTAAGGAGCTATAAACTCACAACTATGAATGAAAGGTTCATGCAGTGTGTGACAAAAGTTCTCTGTACCTAACTATCTTACAAAAAGTAATTTTAAAGGCCTTACAACTGAATGACCAACAAATTCTGTGTGAGGATTGGGAGCAAGGTATTTGTCCATGCTAAATGAGATTGAAGACAAGTCATGTTTGACGTTTTGGTACTCTTTACCACCTGATGCCAACAAGAAACTTATCAGTATCATTATATTCATATATAATGCTGATGCATGTGGAGATAGGCATTAAGGTGAACTCTTAATTTACCCATTAGAAGTCATTATTTGAAACACAATTTTCTCATTTTTTTAACACAGTTAGAATCTTTTGTCAGTGAATTTCCTTTGAAAAAACTACTTGCTGTATACATGGAAGTCATTTGCTAACACAACAAAAGCTTAATAAGTGCTGTCCAAAGCAAGAAAGGGAATCTCAGTCAATTGAATCCCAATGCCAATTAGGGCAAAAGAAGGTCTTTCATTCCCTTGGATCTCTGAATTACCTCAAGAATTACACTCTTATCTGTTCAAATAGATGGTGGAAAATTACCTCTAGCATGTTGGTTATTCCAAATAGTTAGAATTACAAGAGAAAAACAGGAGTTGGTTATTCCAAATAGTAACAAATAAAATTATTATGAAGCAAAAGTCTAATAAGATGCTGGCCAAAATACAAGCACCTATGATGCATGTATATATGATGCATGGATACGATACGTGTATTGGATATGACACATAATAAGATACCATAAGTGATGTATGCATATTAAAAAATGTACAAAATTCTTAAAAACATGAAAAATATATGATTGCTATTGTGTGAATATAAATTAAAATCAAATGAATTAAGTCAAAATAAAAAATCATAAACTATTGTCATCATAAAAACATTAAAGCTTTATAATTTAGATACTTTATTGATTGATAAGTATCAGTAAATAGTAAAGTATCACAAATTGAAATATAGGTGGATCATAGACAGACACCTGTCTTATCAGTTTCAGGCAGTGAAGGAGAACCATTTAACCGATCAGCTGAAGATGATTTGGAGGCATTTTCTCCAATTGCGCGCCACCAAGGATGAAACTGAATCTGCTCACCGTAATCATCACAGTCAGGTTTTCCTGGCATCTTAGAAAATTTTTCCCTGGAACCACACAAAGATACAACAAAATTCAAAAACCATGGATGCACAAGAACATAATCAAGTTGAAAAAAGCATGCCATAAAAGAAAAAAGGATGCTCAGGATCAAATACATCTCAATCTGTTAACTCCATTACAGAGCTGGAAAAGCTTAATGATGTTGAGACTGAATTGCATGCCGTGAAAATGAATCTATAACTGAACTGAAACAATTTTGAAGATTTACCCTCCACTCAAAATCCCAGAAAGACTTGAGCTTTATCAAGTTCTGTTGTTCTTGATTAGGGATTGTAGCTAGCATGGAATCCTATACTGTAAAAGGAAAAACAAAAAAGTAATGCTATTATTGACTACCCTTTTCCATTGAAAACTCAAAATTTCCTTTCCCATGCTTTCTTCCCAACCTAACACGCATGCTGAAAACAAAATTTTCCAAACATTAATCATGAAGAAAACGAATACAAACAAACAAGCAAACAGAAAAACACCCTCAAGAAAGTTAAAGTCAACTTTGAATAAAAAACTAGAGATACTGTGACTTGAGAGAACAAAGGCAGGAACTTGAGAAGAACTTACTGTGAAAAGCTTCAGTTTTCAGAATCCGAATTGCATTAAGACGAAACCCATTCTCTCTCTTTCTCTAAGCCTGCAACCTCATCAGAGACAATGGAGCATGATGCAGTGATGAAAATGAGAATTAACTTTTACGAATAATAAGGAAATAAATAAAGAAATAAACAATTTTTTGTTGTCGTCTAAGATGAAAATGTAAGAAATATATTTTATTTCTACTTCACGCAAAGGTCTTTGTCAGTGTCTGATGTCTCCCCTTTGGAAGAAAACTAAGAGAAAATGTAATAAAAAATGAAACCTGCATTACCTAATTACTTGAGTGTAATGTAAGAACAATGATGTGTTGACAAAAATTGCACCTTTTCTCAATTATAGAATGAGACTTAAGAAGAAACATTGTTGAAAAGTATATCTAGCTTCATCTTCATGTTACCTAGCTCAATATAGAATATCGAATAATACTTCAATTTTTCATCTTTTATTTTTTTAAGTTTAGAACACCTATGCTTTATTACAAGTGTAAAAAGTTTTACCTTCTTATATAACTTTTATTATAATTAATCTTCATATATTATTGTAGTAAAAAGGATATTCCGTAAGAGAATAACATTGTTTATATTTTGGAGATAAAATAATAAAATAAAAAATTGTGAACTAATATTAAAATATATAATAATTAAATTCTCACCTAACTGTGACACCTGTATATATTCCACAACGTGTTGCAATCACAAACAATGTGCATGGCCCCACCACAAAGACCCATCAACTTGTCTCCTTCCACTTATACTAAATTTAAGGTAATAATAATAAATTCATATAATTTTTTCTTGACAGTATTTTAACACAATAAATAAATAAATAAATAAATATATATATATATATATAAAATTTTTATTGATAATAAATTAGTAAAAAAGTAATATATATATCATATAAAAAATATTGTTAAAAAATTTGTGTTAGAAATTTTTTTTCCTAAATTTAATCAAGTATTTAGAAAACCACGTCTCATGTTAGGTGATGGTTTAATTAGATGTTTTATAATCAAATTATTAACCTTAATGAATTTTAGTAGTTAATTAGTTCCATCCATCCAATGAACATTTATATGGATAGATTATTTTGTTTCAATTATCAAAATATTTGATTTTTCACTTAAAAAACATATTAAAAAGTTATATCAATTAAAAATATGATAATTATTATATATATATATATATATATATATATAGTTGGAAATATAAATATGAATTAAAATTTCTTAAAAAAAAGTAAAACTTTTAATTTATTATTTTAAAATTAAATATTATTTTTATCCATTCAATAATTTAAATATTTGTTTGTGCCACGATGAGATGTGACTGGGTGGATTTATTTGAATAGTTTGTCTGGAGGTGAGAGAGACATGCATTTAAATATTTAATGGCAACTAACTGCAGTTGGCATAGCAGAGTTTGGAAAATGGTGAGAATTTTGTCGTTTTGTGGAGAAATTGAAGGAGGGGAAGACACGTGCATGAGGCACGTGTTAGTTGCACTTCTCAACCTCTTTGATGAGTGTTGTGTTGAGTAAGCGACAAAGAAACGTGGCACCATCCTCAACTCTCTTAGCTTACTCACTCTTCACTCACAAACCTAAAGTTCAAAATTTTATATTAAAAGCCTTATTTTTTTATACCAGGATAACAATCAAATATTATTTATTATTTCTTTTTAAAGATCACCTTTTTAAAAATTTCCCAACAGTTATCGGCGGTTTACTTAAAAACTGTCGGAAATGTATTTTAAAAAATAAATAATGAAAACTTAGCTACAATTTTAAGAAAATCATCAAAAATTTACAAGGATTTCAGAAACCGTCGGAAATAAATCCTTGCAATATTACATTATTTTTGTAGTGTATAATTTGATTATAGTTCTAGTCAACCTGAAATGTTGAACACACTTAAACGGCCATCACTTGATTTATACCAATACTTAAACATCACAGTGTATAACTCAACAAATTCTAGAATCATCATTCTTACTACTTCACATCAATGCTTGAACCTCCATATTTTTCTTAAGCGTCCATATTATGATTGAGAATTCATATTAAATACATGGTTTTACAACTTTCAAAATAGCAAACACCATTGTCATTCATCACACTTAAGTGGTCTTTCATTGCTTGCATTCATATTGACACTTGACTAACATTAAAGGATGCATGCAATGATAACTCATCATTTGAGCATCAATTGAGTGTAATCTACTACTCAAACAACATAAATTCAAAGGATAAATTTCACACGTCAATAAAAAATACATTATACTAAAACTAATAAATATGCTATGTTTAAATCACCACATTGCCATTTTTTCATACATAACAATTCATCCAACCAATTATACAAATTATTAAGCATTAATCCAAATTATTGATGCTATAATTAACTCTTGTTACTTGAAAGTAAAATTGCCTATAATCAAAGTTGTCTTTATACACATTCAAGTACTTTTAACTAGACTTCTTTGTGATATAATTTATCAAATTTCATTCCCACAATATCTCTCATCGACAAAAACTAAAAAAAAAGAACTTTTAACTAGACTTCTTTAGTTTAATTATATGTATTATTTTTATTTTTATCTATTTAAGAATTTATCTCTATTAATTAACATAAGCAAGGATTTATTTTTATCCTTGCAATTCTTGAATTAAACTAATTCAACATAAGCACACACTTTTGTAAAGATTTTAGTAGCATAATTGTTGTTGCATGTTAAGTCTGAAGAGGTTTCATGTAAGTTTGAAACTCTTTAGGTGAGTTTAAAGTTTATATTGTATGCATGTCTGATATTTTTTAGTTTCATGTGCATCTTAAGTTCTCCAGTCACATATATAAATTATGGAGAACATATGTTACATGTGTGTCAAATATTTTTCAATTGTATGTGCATCTAAGGTTCTTCAGTTACTTAGAATTTGACGAACTTTAGTTGCATATGCATACTATGATTTTTATTTGTACCTAAAATTTAAAGACATGGTGCTGCTTGTAAGTTGAAAGCTTTTTTGGTAATGGTATTGTAAAAGGTTATTAGTGGAAAATGATGTTCTCTTTGTCTGGATGGAGCCTTTGTTTTGCAATGTTAGGCTAAAGTCTCTTTACTTATGTGGAACTTTCAATTTCTTTTAAGCCTTAAAAGTAAGATGTTTCTTTTGTTGTGTTTGAAGGATAGTCTTATGGAAATAAAATGTGTTTTTGAAGTTCTAAGGATTCAAATTCATTATAGAAGTGTTCATGAGCTAGAGGTATAATTTCAACGAGTACTTCATCTAATACACTAGCCAAAAGCAAATGCACTTGAACAAATGTAAGCCACTCCAATGAGTGTATCATCTAATATACCCATTTAGTGGAACTATTTTTAGTCAAGTAAAATATCATCTAACATCCATATTCAAGTGATTTTCCCTTTTGTAAGTTTTTTGTTACGTGAATATATGTTTATTTATAGAAATTATTAACTTGTGTGTGTAAATAATTTATTTCTTTAATTTAATTGAATTTTGATACATATGTAGAAATATGCACGAAATCGAGATGCAAATGATATATGATCTATGATTTGAAATCACAAATTTGGGACGATTTATGAATTGTAGTTTGATGTGGTGTAATTAGTTAAATTTATGAAAAAGAATTCCAGTTTCACTAATGATCAGTGTTACATAGACTAAGACATCAAACAATAAAAAAATGAAGGAAAGTTTGAACATTTGACATACTATGAATCTAAAATTTTGAATACCTTAAACTTACCTCGTTGGTGTGGATTGGAAGTGTGAGATGATTATATAAAAAAAGTGTTAATATCTAATGAAACTTGTTTAACATGGATCTTACAAAAAGTGTCACTAGATATTCTTTAAGTAATAGTCTTGATATATAAATATTTGTGAGCATTATAGATTTTTACACGCGTGACTGGATTTAATAAGAATACGATGACTTTGAATAGATTTCAAATGTCATTATTAGATGTTATAATCTAGAATTTTAAATATCTTTCTTATTTGTTCTTTATAACTTACTCTCATGTTTATTGTCTAATTTTGACTTGCTATAAATATATTATGCAAATAAACAATAACAAACCTTATTGAATGTTGAAGGAAGTCTTAATTCCGAAATATATATATATATATATATATATATATATATATATATATATATATATATATATATATATATATATATATATATATATATATATATTTATTTATATTTATATTTTGTAATATTCCAAATATAGTATAATACTATATCATAGATTAATCACATATAATAATATGATAGATCAGTTCTTCAAGAGTTAGTAAAGTATTTAACAGTACAGTTATCCAAAATAACTATAAAATTAAAAACTTTACAGAGTACCATAAGTCTTATACAAAAACATAGGAAATAAACCGAACGGTCCTAACTAAGCTGCAGGACCTTCGCCTTCCAACGCTTGTTCCACCGAACACTCATCACCTTCTGCTCACATCCACAGGATGATCATTGCAATAGAAAAAGAAACCGAACGGACAATACAAGACAAAACAAGAAAGTAGGGTGAGCTAATGTAATTTAATTATAAACACACACACACACACACACATATCATACAATTTCAAGCCATGCAAAACCGAAAGTTACCTCATGCCAACACCGAATACAAGCAATCAAATACAAAATGAACACCATAATATATATATATATATATATATATATATATATATATATATATATATATATATATATATATATATATATATCGAACACTATGACTTGACCATCCGGATTGTATGAATATGTAGCTACAATCTTCCTTCCGCTTGTGGTAGTGTAACAGCTGACACCAATCAAGCTACTACCCAAGGTTAATCCCATAATACCTACCTCGACACCCTAAGGTGGTGGGACCTCCTGCTATTCTCACAAATGAAATATCTCTCTCTATGTGAGAATGATACTCATAGAATTTTAGGATGAACGCCAACTTAGTAATATCCATATTCATACTTTACAATTCCATAACCATCAATTAGATATTCCTCCTTGGAATTCTCTTCCACAGTTTTGAAACCATAATTCTCATAAATTAACATAAACAGATATTCATCAATTATATTTTTACTCATAAGACAAAGAGAACCTGTGAACGTTGGAGACCGGACACCTTCACACTACCCAAAAGATAGAATCAAACGGTCCATAGCAGATACAAGTGAAGAAATTGCCTAACGTATATTTATCGAAAATATATATAAAAGTTATGTATTTTATAATTAAGGATTAAATATATTTGTAGCACTTAAATTTTAATGTAAAATTAAAGTTCATTTACACCAATACATTTTAATTTTTAAACTTTAAAAATTAATTAAATAATGTTTTTAAATCTTTTAATATATTAAACGTTTTAATCTAATATTTAAATCAATTGTCAATTGTATAAATAGTTTAAACGTCAATCTTATTTAATCTATCAACAAAATTGAATATGATTGAATTACGAAAACTATATTTATTAATTTTTAAACTTTAAAAATTAAATTATTTCAAAATTTGAAATAAAAACGAATTTTAATTTTAATATTAAAATTTAAGAATTAAAATCATATTTAATTTTTAATTAAAATGAAAAATTTTAGAAGAGAAACTGGATTTTAGACATTTTATAGGAAGAAAAGCATGTTTTATCCTTGAAAATTTAAATACTAGTTACTTATGTTGTTGTTATCCTAAAAGCAGATGTTAAAATACACACACTCTTAATACAACACAGTATGCGACAAAACGGCAGACACTGCATAATATATTCTTTCTTTGTTTTCCCATAAACCAAACACAACTTCTTTTTAATCTGAATTTGTTTTATTACACTATACTTAGTAATTTAATCATGAAGGAATCAAAAACTTTATTTTAAAGGGTTTCTAAAACACATTTTCCTTTTAATTTACAGTCCATTCTATCTCACCAATTTCAGGATCTATAAGACGAAAGAATTTATAAAATATTTATATATTTTATTAAATATATTTTTAATTTAATATTTTTTAAAACATTGTTAGAATTATTCAATGCTATCTTTTAATTTTATTTATTTATTTTAATATAGTTTTATTTTTGTTAAAAAAAGTCAATGGTTCCTTTCAATAAATCGATGTCAATACTATTTAGAGTGTGATAACAACAAAAGACATTGAATAAGTCCAACCACTTTGGTGTCTTACCATCATATATAATCTATTTTATCATCCCAATTTTAATTTTAGATTGATTTATGTCTGATCAAAATAAATATATAACATTTTCATTTATATACTTGAGTACATTATTATTCTTAATGTTGATAAGTGTAGGTTTTTCCTGGTTAATATTACTTTTAGGACATTTATCTATTTGAGTTTAAAAGTAAAGTACATCTAAATGAAGGTTTCTCACTTTGAAGAATACCCATTTAGTTCAACAAAAATAAAAATATTGAATGAATTTCTGATTTATAAAAATCAAAATATTTAAATAAAATCATAAAATAGTTCTGATTGTTGGGAACAAAGCTAGAGTGTTGATATGGTCATAGGGAAATTGATTATCAAGTTGAGATCCTTAGAATTTCCAAATTAATTTGTAATGAAATATAAAATTCAGTAGTATTAAGTAATTGAAATCACGTATCTATATGTGATAGAGGGATTGTTAGATGGAGAAAACTCAATTCTAACACTATTTTCAGTATTTATACAATATATTAATTTTTCAAATAAGATAAAAGTCAACTTTATAAGATTGATATAAGTGTAGATAATGTATATATACTTTACACGATTGAAATATAATAAAAAAAAAAGGATAACACTGAGAACTTAAGATATGTAATAATACTTATTTTATATTTATTTTGAGTTTTATTCAGAAATGTGATATATGTGAATCATTTTATTTTTTACTTTCTGTATTTTATAATTTATTTTAAAGGTGTCACATGAAATAAGACAACCCTTTCTCTCAATGTTAATTTCATTGATTGATACACTCACCAACTTAGTAACACCAACTAAATTTAAAAGACTAGTGTCCTATATTGAGAGGGACTTGAATTAAAAGTAGTGATCATAATTGCAAAATCTTTAAGCTTTGATGGTTTCTCTTCATGTTTTATTTAATAAACTTTA
Source organism: Vigna umbellata (assembly GCF_029865625.1). Taxonomy (NCBI): domain Eukaryota; kingdom Viridiplantae; phylum Streptophyta; class Magnoliopsida; order Fabales; family Fabaceae; genus Vigna; species Vigna umbellata. The sequence goes on along the minus strand of NC_142174.1, from coordinate 3,025,355 downwards.
CAGTTTAAACTAATGAGAGGAAAAATCTCAATGAATGAAAATCCTAGTGATACAACATCATACACTTCATGCACAAACCATTATATAACATGACATACTTCGAATTTTATCATATTTTGAAGTCACATACAAAAATCATGACATCAAAATACGCACATTCACAATAGCTGCTGCATGCGTTTCACATTAAAAATACATCAGACAACCAACTTTTGTCCATTATATATGGTAAAACCAGTTCAGGGTCATGAAGCAGATCATTCTGATATGCAATTTTCATTATTGAGACAACACTGTACACATGCAACCTATCGTTTTTCTGTTTGCTCAGCTTTGATGCCCGGAAGCACTTTTAAGGTGTGACAGCCGATCAGCCAAGATCAAGGAAACATACCCTCAAGAAACTCATCTAAGTTATCATCGTCGTCATGGTCATCATCATCAATAATTTTACGACTGGACGAAGTCAAAGCCTTTTTGCCTGTAAATACATTGTCAAGAAAGTTAAAGTTTGTAACTACAATTAAATTTAAGGACAATATTTGATAGGAAACTACTGGTGTATAGGAGAAGGAGAGATGTTATACAGCCTAACTGCCAAGGCAGTTATGTAGGTTGGTATAAAAGGGGGTTGGGCTGTTAGGCGAGAGTTAGTTTTTGAAGTCTTATTAGTTGACAGGTACCCATAGGTCCTGTAGGGGGAGGTTAAGCTCTCTGAGAAACCCATTGTATCAGACATGCTGGATGGTTGTTAATACAAAGGAGATTATACAATTCTATGTTGTGAGTGTGTGCTTTTTGGTGTGTAAAATTGTTTTCCCTTAGGTTCTTGATTAGAGAACCTAACAATTGGTCCGACCTGTCGGATCAAGAAGGCGAAAGGATCAGCGATGAATAGCCAAACGGAGGGGAGATTGGACAATCTGGAGATTACGGTGGAGGGAATTAAAGATGAGGCGGCCGCGATCAGACGCGACTTACAGCAAATGATGAGGATGATAGGGGGAGTTCAGAATCAGCAGGGAGGTGGCACGGAAGGGAGTAGCAACTCTGTGAATGATAACCCCGAGATACATAACGCCGAACGACGCGACAATGGGGGATTACCTCCGAATTGGCGGAAGAGAGTGGAATTGCCATCGTTTGAAGGGGTGCAGCCGCATAGTTGGATTAACAGAGCGGAACGGTTTTTTGACATACAGAGGGTGGCTGAGGAGGATAAGGTTGAACTTGCATACATTAGCATGGAAGGGAGCGCGAGTTATTGGTTGAAATATAGGAGGGAAAAAACCAAGAATCGTTCTTGGCTGGGATTGAAAGCTGGGCTGATTAATCGCTTCGGAGGTGGGTTCAGGGGGACCGTGTACGAATAGATGGCGACACTGAGGCAAGATGGGACGGTGGAGGAATTTGTCAGGAGTTTTGAGACACTATTGGGCCAGACCCAGGGGCTGGCGGAGGAGCTGATATTGGGATTCTTTTTAGCGGGGCTACGCGAAGATATCAAAGGCCAAGTACGAATCCAAGATCCGCCAGATTTGATGATCGCCATAAGGGTGGCGAGAGATGTGGAAGACGCCATGAACAGAGCACGCGGAGGCGTCTGGAACGGGGTGAAAGTTAATGCAGTGAGTACGCGAGGCTCTTCGACGATCGTTAGAAACGACAGCGATCGGAATTTCACTACGCGCGCGCGCGGGGGGGGGGGGGGGGGGGGGGGGCGAGGGAGTTGGTACGACCAGAAGGGAAGTATCGTCGACGGCGAGTAATATACATGCAAGAGGTAATACCACCGCGGGAGGCGATAACAGGGGAAGAATGGTAAGAAACTTACCTTATCCCGAGTTTCTGAAGAGGAGGGAAGAAGGTAGGTGTTTTAGGTGCGGGGGCCCATTTGCTCCGGGTCATCGGTGTTCGGAGAAAAGCCTATGAGTTTTGTTGTTAGCGGAGGACGAGGAGGAAGAGGCGGTTGAAGAGTCGAACTCGGAAAATAATCATATGGAATTATCCGCGTGTTCAGCGGAAGGGATGATGCCTCCCAAGACCATGAAGTTGGCCGAGTTGATTGGGGAAAAGAGGGTGGTAGTCCTCATCGATAGCGGGGCCAGCCACAACTTCATTAGTCGGAGCGTGGTGGATGAGTTGCGATTGTCGATGACAGATACGCCGGCGTACGCTGTGAGTCTAGGTGATGGGCATAAGAAATGGACGAGTGGACGATGTGAGAAGGTTGGATTAAAATTGGGAGACGTCACCGTGGAGGAAGAATTGCATGTGTTTGAACTAGGGGGTGTTGATGTGATACTGGGAATCGCGTGGTTGGCGACATTAGGGGAAGTAGTGATCAACTGGAAAGAGATGTTCATGAAGTATGTCGTGGAGGGCGAGAAGAGGATTATAAAAGGAGACCCAGCGCTGTCCAGACAGCTGGTGAAGCCAGAAGCATTGTTGAAGATAGTGGATGCTGAGTCATGGATATTGGTTTGGGATTTGGGCCTAGTGGAGCAGGAGCCAGTCGGTAAGTTGACGGATGATTTGACAGAAGAGCAGGGAGTGGAGCTGAGAGCAGTTTTGCAGACCCACTATCGGGTGTTCCAGGAGAGAGAAGGGTTACCTCCCCACCGAAACGCACAACACAGGATTGTGCTTAAAGAGGGGATCAATCCCATAAATGTCCGCCCCTATCGGTACCCATACCTCATGAAGGAAGAGATTGAAACACAGGTCAAAGATATGCTGAAAGCGGGAATTATACGGCCAAGTCAAAGCCCGTACTCCAGTCCCGTGATTTTGGTGAAGAAGAAAGACGGGAGTTGGCGATTCTGCGTGGACTACAGGGCGCTGAACAAGGCTACCGTTCCCGATAAATTCCCAATACCCGTGATTGAGGAGCTGCTGGATGAGCTCAAGGGTGCAAGGTATTTTTCCAAGCTGGATCTCAAGGCCGGTTATCATCAGATACGAATGGGGGAAGACGATATTCATAAAACTGCTTTCCGAACACATCAGGGCCTGTTTGAATTTTTGGTGATGCCCTTCGGATTAACAAACGCTCCGGCGACATTCCAAAGTGCTATGAACAGCTTAATGTCGCCTTACTTGAGGAAGTGGGTACTCGTCTTTTTCGATGATATTTTAGTGTACAGTACCACGTGGGCAGAGCATCTGAAACATTTGAAACTGGTGCTGCAGTTGCTGGAGCAACAGAGTTGGGTGGCAAATCAAAAAAAATGCGAGTTTGGGAAGCAAAAAATTCAATATCTTGGCCATCAGATTTCAGAGAAAGGAGTGGAGATGGACCGAGATAAGATTAAGGCTGTGCTGGAGTGGGAAGAGCCTAGGAATTTGAAGGCGCTAAGGGGTTTTTTAGGCTTAACAGGTTACTACAGGAGGTTCGTCCAGAGATACGGGGAGTTGGCCAAACCCCTGACGGAATTATTAAAAAAAGGGAAGTTTGAATGGTCAGAACGAGCTCGGACAGCTATGGCCGCTCTGAAATCTGCTATGACGTCGGCACCAGTTTTGGTGTTGCCTGATTTTACTCAGGAATTTCATGTGGAGTGCGATGCATCGGGGAGTGGAGTGGGGGCTGTGTTGATGCAAAACCGAAAGCCAATTGCTTTCTTTAGCAAGGCGTTATCAGAAGGGTCCCGTAGTAAGTCCATATACGAGAAAGAATTGATGGCCTTGGTAATGGCCATCCAACACTGGCGGCCCTATCTATTAGGGAGGAGGTTTGTGGTCCATTCAGATCAGCGAAGCCTAAAATACTTGTTACAACAGAGGATTACCACCCATAGCCAACAGAATTGGATAGCTAAATTAATGGGCTATGATTTTGATATCGTTTACAAAACGGGAAGCTCAAACAGGGTTGCGGATGCTTTGTCTAGAAAGGAAGAAGGAGGTATGGAGGAGGGAGAGTTGCGGGCTATCTCCAGACCATACTGGCATGATTTCCAGGAAATATTAAGAGAAGTGGAGGAGGATGACACACTTAGAAAAATAATGGAGGATATCCGGGGGAACCCAAACAGCCACGCATCTTACACGTTAGAGAATGATCGTTTACACTACAAAGGGAGATTGGTATTATCGGCTAAATCAGGTTGGATTCCCAAGTTGTTAGCGGAGTTTCACGTGACAAGCACCGGAGGCCATTCGGGGGTTTTTCGCACATACCGGCGAATAGCTCAATCACTGTATGGTTGGGAATGAAGAAAACGATTACTGAGTTTGTGGCGAGGTGTGTGATTTGTCAGCAGCATAAGTACTTGGCTGCTTCCCCCCAGGGTCTCCTACAACCTCTGTCCATTCCTCAGGCTATTTGGGAGGAGGTAAGCCTTGATTTTATTGTGAAGTTACCCAAATCTCAGGGTTTTGACGCGATACTGGTAGTGGTCGACAGACTCAGTAAATATGGCCACTTCATAGCGCTAAAACATCCATATTCGGCTCGTACTGTAGCAGAGCATTCATCCAAGACATAGTACGGCTGCACAGGATCCCTGTATCCATAGTCAGTGATAGGGATCCCCTATTTTTAAGTGTGTTCTGGAGGGAGCTTTTCAAAATGCAAGGTACCCAGCTCAAAATGAGCACGGCCTACCATCCAGAAACGGATGGCCAAACAGAAGTATTGAACAGAATCTTGGAGGGGTATTTGAGGTGTTTTTGCTCGAGCAGCCTAGGAGTTGGAAGCAGATGCTATCATGGGCCGAATACTGGTATAATACCAGTTACCAAAGTGCAGCAAGGTGTTCCCCATTCGAAATTGTCTATGGGCGAGCACCACCAACCTTGAGTCGTTTTATTCCAGGAGAGACGGCGGTGGAGACTGTGGCCCAAGATTTGATGACCAGAGATGAGGCTCTAAAACAACTCAAGATACATTTAAGGCAGTCTCAGGAGGCAATGGTTAAACAGCGAATAAACGGAGGAGGGCAGCGAATGTTAATGTAGGGGATTGGGTCTACTTAAAGATTAGACCCCACAGACAGTCATCCATGCCAGTCCGCTTACATCCGAAACTTTCAGCACGCTACTATGGGCCTTTTCGGGTGTTACAGCAGGTGGGGAAGGTAGCTTTTCGTTTACAATTACCCGAGACAGCCCGGATACACCCAATTTTTCACGTATCCCAATTGAAGAAAGCGGTGGGAGAGCAGAGGGTTGAAAAGGAACTTCCAGCTGAGTTGCAGGCAGAGGGACCCATGTTTTGGCCTGTCAAACTGCTGGACAGGAGGCAGAGACAAATGGGAGCAGAAGAAATACCTCAGGTTTTGGTTGAGTGGCAAGAAGGAGGACAAGAGGGAGCGACGTGGGAAGATGTGGCGACTATGCAGGAACAGTATCTTGAATTCAACCTTGGGGACAAGGTTGTTGGAGAGGAGGGGCGTAATGATAGGAAACTACTGGTGTATAGGAGAAGGAGAGATGTTATACAGCCTAACTGCCAAGGCAGTTAGGTAGGTTGGTATAAAAGGGGGTTGGGCTGTTAGGCGAGAGTTAGTTTTGAAGTCTTATTAGTTGACAGGTACCCATAGGTCCTGTAGGGGGAGGTTAAGCTCTCTGAGAAACCCATTGTATCAGACATGCTGGATGGTTGTTAATACAAAGGAGATTATACAATTCTATGTTGTGAGTGTGTGCTTTTTGGTGTGTAAAATTGTTTTCCCTTAGGTTCTTGATTAGAGAACCTAACAATATTTCAGAAGCATATAAAGGTTTTGCAAACATTTGGATGGAGCAATAGAGAAGCAAGTCAAGCAGACAGTGAGCTTTTCATTCATCATGCTTAAACACAGATGAATCATATTTCCCTAGAATCACCATTCAAATCAGAGAAAAGATGTATGTTTTAATTTGACCAATTGCTACCAGTCAAATTTTTTACCCTATTAGAACAAGGTGTCATGTCATTATAGCGATCAGAAACTAGTCCCAATGTTTTTCATTTCCAGAAAAATGCTTTTAAACAGTTTTCCAACCAAACTGCTCATTAGACATGTCTTAATTTACAACAAGATTAATTATAACAAGTGGACAAGCTTTGAGAAAGAGGCTAAAGATAATGACCAAAGATTAGGCAAATATTCTAAGAGTAGAAGCTACAATACAATAACCTCATATCCACATACATTTTGAAAGCTTGGCAAATCCCCTCTAATGTTTTCCTTTCAAGTACAATTCAATTGCATTTTAAGAAAATAGGATGGAAAATTAATCATTACAAAACCAAACAAGCCTACTAAAAGATATGAAACGCATTGTCAGTCTTCGTTAAATAAATTAGAGTATCAAGCACAACAATTGGTGCATTACATATTTGGTTATGCTTAGATGAATCAACAGGAATGGAATGTGTTAGGGCCACAGAAGTGAAGGCCCCAATCGAGAATGCGGAGCATTTGCAGGTGCAACCAAATTAGGGGCATAAGATTTGGCAAGTATATTGAAGAAGGGGTGGGAGAGAAATCTATGGGAATGAGAGAACCTATCACATGTAATGAGTATGACAAGGTAGTGGCAAGAGAGGGAAAGAGGCTTAGCATTCTATTATTTTTGTTTCGGTTGAAAGCTGAGCACAGGTGCTGTACACTCTGAAGGAACTGGACTCTGCTATACATGTGGGAAAACTCTCTAATCTTTCTCATACAAATGATAAATTACCCAAGTCGATTCTTCAACATTAATAAATTATAAATCAAAAACACAGATTTTCATGCCAATATGTAAAACTGGAACTGAACTTATAAAGGTAGTGTAAGTTCAAACCTTTTCTCTTTCTCTCGTCGCTTTCTTGGTAATCATCTAGATCATCATCACTCTTTGAACGATTCCTATAAATAAAAGAACTTAATCTCCACTTCTTCTAGCCAAAAAGAGGGGGGAAAAGTATGATCAGGGAGAGCATTGTTCTTACCTCTTTCGCCTATCTTGATCTTGTTGCCTTTTTTCTAACTGCTCCTTTTCTTTCTTCCTCTTATAGTTGAGTTTGCATGCACATCTATTAAAAAATAACCAAGAAAAAAATGAAATACAAAGTTGATTTTTGCACAACCTTCAATGAGTAAAAAGTCACACAAAACCCTTAATAGCACAAGTACTAACATTTGGTATGGAAGAAAGACAACGGCATATACACAAAACCAGCATTGGCACACACTGACTCACCGCTCACATGTTACCAACTTAACTAGGGCTTGTTTGTTTTCTCCAGCTTCAAAGTAACAAAAGTTCACCTGTAATATGGAGCAAATAGAATAAAGCATTGGAAACACGTGATGAGATATTCACAAATTAATCTCCTTGGCCCTCAAACATAACAAAGCTGCTTATAGAATAATCAACAAAGAAGTGTGTTGAGAGAAAAAAAAATATAAGCATATGCAGAAAAACACATATCTCAACTATACCAATGGATCCAACATTTATACTTATAGAATGTATAGAATAAATCAAACATATAATGTTCATAATTAGAGGTGTGTTCATAACATATTATCATTGATTGAAATATATTAAGAATCACAAAATTAAAAGTGGAACTAATAAAATTGGGAGCAGGATCCAAATAATTTAATTATTCCCAGTTCATTTCAACCAATTAAAGAGTGTATCCGAAAGTGTTATTAGTGTTTCTCTTTTGGGATTATATTAACATGATACAATGTGTTAGCAAAATGATGAAGAAGTTTTGATGATGTCCAAATCAAGTCAAGAAGTATCAAGTTTCAAGAAGATCATTTGAAGACTTGTATTATTATATAAAGCTTTTGTAGTAATTGGAATTAAGTGTTTAGGACTTAGATTCTTAGTAGTTTTTGGTTCCATGTGCTTTCATAGTTCAAATTTGATGTTTAGAGTAAAAAATGTACCGTATTAGTCAATTAAGTCTAGTAATAATCGATTAAATCGATAGGAGCTGAAAAACTCTAGCTGGCTTCGTAATAATCGATTAAAACTTACTTTAATCGATTAAAATGTAAATTAATCATTAAAATTGACCGTTGGAGTTTTCTAGCTGTTAAAACTAGCTGTTGCACTCGTTTTAATCGATTAACAATGATATTAATCGATTAAAAGCATTAAATGGCTGGAAACGAAGAACGGAAGAGTATTTGTTTGAGTCTATAAATAGGCTCTCATTTTCCATCAACAGAAACTCTTCCCTTGTGCTTTAGTACTTAGAAATCATTGAGATTTGTGTGTTCTTGTTCGGCTTGTGAAACTCGTGTCTGTGGAACTAGTGAAGTGCTGCTGCGGTGACAGAGGAAATAGCCGGTTCATCCTTAGTGTGTCTGAGGAGGTGTTCGGAAGAGAAAGTTCATCCTTCGTGAAGTATTCGGAGGAAGTGTTTCATCCTTTGTGAAGACTCAAAGGAGGTGCAGGTTCATCTCTTGTGGTCTCAAGAGAGGTGATCTAAACTTTTACAAATTATTTCTTTGTGATTGTAATTTGTAATCGTTTTGTGAGTAGTGAACTGTTTATCTTGTTTTGAGATAAGACGTAGGATTGGTAAGATCCGAACCAGGATAAAATCATCTGTGCAAATTTCTCTCAACTTTACTCTTGTTATTCATTTATATTATCTGCTTAGTAAGTAAAATTGAGAAGAAATTTAAAAGGTACACGTTCGTATTAAAAACCCTCTTGGTTTGTTATCCCACGCTAACCATTCCGCTGCAGCCGCTCTGACACAATGAACTAAGACACTTGCACGAAAACTAGCCATGATGCTAAAAAATGCATATTTCGACTACACCCATGGATTCAACATTTATATTGATATAATTCGTATAATAAAGCAAACATATATTATTCCTAATTAGAAGAGTGTTTATGAACACATTTCTTTCACACTATCATGGGTTGAAATTTATCAGAACCACTATTGTAAGTGGAGTGGAACTAAAGAAATTGGGAACAGAACCCACAAATGTAATGATCCCCAATAAATTTCAATCAATGATGAAGAGTTTATTTGAGAGTGTGTAATTAGTGTTTCTCTTTCTAATTATTTATGACCATTATACACTGAACCAAAACACTTGCACTGAAACCAAACATAGTAAACAGCATAACACAATCCAAAACAAAGACAAAACATATAAAATAACAAATCCTTTACCTACTAGGTAGGATCAATTGACGCAATTAGACTACCCAAAGCCAATTGTTTAGTTATCAGCATAAAATGCTTACCTCGTAGCTTGTTAAACCATCTTTCTCATTGCAATGCTTGTTACCACATATGAACTGGCCTGGAAAGTTGCATTACCAATCAATTTTAAGTCTGAGAAGGATTCCAAACAGAACAAATGAAAACAACTACTTTTTTCTCACTCTATTGTGGATAAAATTTGAAACCAGGTTTAGTAAATATAAAATATTTAGAGCCGTATTGTCCCTTCTCTTGTGTCACCTTTTATCCCACACTCAGTATATTAAAAAAATTATAAATCTTTTGTGATGTTCTGCTCCTTTAGTTTTGCAAAGCAAACTCTCATGGAGGATAGTAATGTCTTTTCAAAGGTTCTTTCCAATCTTATGTTTACCCATGCTATCTCCAATTTAAAGGTTAAACTTGGCACTTTGCTATGAGTGAGCGGGCTGGTTTAAAAGTAAAGAACTGATATATTTTTTACCTGTGTGAAGTAGTGAAGGCAGCTGGTTGTGAGGTTCTAAAACTGTGTTGACTTCGGAGTTACTTAGTTTAATCCTAAAGCTGCTTCTTAATCTTATGGAAGTGGATGGTAATTTACCCTCATCCAGACCTGTTTTGTATTACATTTTCATCTACTATCCTTCGCTTGGTGATGAGGTGTGAACAAACACAGAAGAGACCATTTTGTAAGTTAGGACACAGGAGATCTGTTGCAGGCCCAAGAATGAAGGTGGATTAGGACTTGAAATTTGATGTCTTAAAAGAAGTTTCTTCTTCCCCAAGTTGTTCTTTTTAAAAATTAAATAAATAAGAGTTTCCGCGACAATTTAGAGAATTAAAGATGTAGACACAAAGCCAACAAGTCCGCAAAGAAAGTAATATCATCAATAGAGCATCCTTTAAAAGCCAACAAATTCTACTTCACATTTCAAAATTTTTTTCTAAGAGGGTGTCTGTTTTTCTATTAAAAGGGTTCAGTTGAACAATTGGCCACTCTAAAGATTAGTTTATAAAATGAATAACATTTAACTGCCTGTAAAAAGTAGGTGAAGTGAAACTAAATTAAACTTAAATAAATTAGACATTAATTAACGAATAACATTTAATTGCCTGTACAAAGTAGGTGAAGTGAAACTAAATTAAACTTAAATACATTAGACATTAATTTTTAACCAACAAGTTTCTCTTCTTGCTAGCAATTTGATAAGATCTTGCGTATTATGGGGTGTCAAAGCCCACATCAAGCAGTATGGGATATTTGGTGAAGTATTTAAGTGTTTGGTCATTACCCCTATAGCTAGCTTTTGGAGGTGAGTTCCGCTAGTGTTTGGGTACTTACCCAATTTATATTAAAATACTATAGCCAGTGAAATAACTTTTGATACCTTTGCCAGACATGACTTCCTTCTCTGTCCTCCACCTGAGGCCAATCTAAAAAGAAAAATGCAATTTAACAGCATAACATTAATGATGTACTCTACTTAAAATGTGTTTCTAGACTTCATAAAATCCCTCGATCACCAAGACCCCATGAAAAACATATAAAGAAAACACCTCTTCTTTAACTCAAAATTTTAAGCAGTTTACTTTACAAAATAATAATGCAAAATAGCTTTTGATACTTTCAAAAAAAGATTACGATGCTTTTTCACAGGAATCTATGAATATAGTTGAGCCAGTAAGATATAAGGTATAATGACTACCGACTAGTGGCAGCTCAACAACGTGTTCAGGCAAAAAGGTGGAGAAATAGGTCAAAAATTATTGCCCATAGGTGCCAGAGTGATTTACCAAAACCAAAATAAAATGATTAAACCATTATTTTATATGTCCAAAGAGAAAGGGTCAGCATCATTCAAGCCCTCAATAGATTGAATCCTTCTGTACACTTTGCTACATCTGGAAAAATACAGAATGGAAATATTAACTTTCAGGAAGTAAACTGATGCAAAAAATTGTCAGGGGCTCAATTGATACTGACCATATCTCTTGAAGACCAAACTAGAGTTTCAGTCACAAGAATAAGCACAAAAGATTGCCAAATTTAGCAATCCGAAAAGATATATTCTAAAAGTAATGAATAATTACCTTACCACTCTTGTATTGTGACATGTCAGCTAGGCAGTATCTTGAAAGGATTAAGGTACAAGCAAACAAGTACAACAAAATTCAATAGCCCTAAAATTAGTTGGTTAATGCAAGGTGGTAAACCATGATAAAAACAAATAAATATCAGTATTTTCCCATCAACAAACTCCAGGCCAAAACTACTTTTGGGTAATATTCACAAATGAAGTCAGCAAAAGATTTATCAAAAAAAAATTCACAAATGTCTGGTATACTAGGTACAAAGTAAAAAAGCTCCAAGTTGTTAAGGCGAGAAAGAGATAAATCATTGGGAGAAACAAAAGGACAGACTGCTCTATAGAATGGCCCCAATAAGTTCAGGTTCCAAAGGGAAATGCCTTGTAGTTATGGAAGGACAGATCATATATGTAATTAATGATAGTATTTCCTTAGTCTCATTTGCCATGATGCCATCAAAAAGAGATTGCAGAAGTTCAATTATTTAGGGAAAAAACGAAACGAAAACAAAATTTACTCTAGAGAACAAAAATATCAAGATTTAAATATACAGGACAAATGAAGGTAAGTACTTAGACTCCAGTCCACAACTGTCATTCCCATATTGGTATGAGTCAGAAGCAATGTCAATCATAAACTTCTTATTCCTTTCATGTAAGTTATTTTATATAAAATGCTCAATGGAAGAGGGACCAAGTTGGTAAATTGGATGCAAAATCTAATCCATAGAAATCTCTAAATCTCTTACATGTGCTTTGTTCTCTTACATGTGCATTGTTCGTATTCCAAAACCAACTAATTTCATCAAACTTCAAATTAAAACCAAATGCTAATATTACATAAATAAATAAAAGAAACCATCACTCCTACCATATAAATAGTACTACTAAAATAATGGACATGTTTGCAAAGGATACTCCTTAAAAAGCTTGTCATAATAACGCTTGACTAGCCTTTGTTCCCACGATGGATTCATATCATCTTCCTCTGACCGAATGAATCTTGCAATATTTGGATTAGCAACATTAAAATTCTGACACAGATAAACAAATTGAGAGAAGAGATGATAATGCAGGAAGGTAAAATTCGTTCCCAATAATAAAAAAGAAATTCATCTTCATAAGGTAAGATTCAAAAGTATCTTATGTAGGGTAAAAAATTCAGATTCACAATACTTTCAATGGAGTTGAACACGCATGAAATGACAGAAACCCATTACGCTATTGCTAGGAAAAGGCTGATTTCATACGAGGGTCAAATATAAGTAGGGCATCCCGTACTCCTCTGATCATGATTTCACTCGCATAGCTAGGTAAAATCACATAAAAGTTTTAAGAAAACACATGGAAATGTTGTAGATTCTATCATAAAAGAAATCTCGAAGATAAAAGGGATAGCCACTAAATGTGAAAAAGGAGTAAGGAAAATAATAGAAATTTAACTGGAAAAAGTAAGGAGGGCAGGCTTATTTCTTATTGTAAAACAAGAGAAGAAAAACTAAGCCAAGGCAACAGTTTCAAGCAATATAACAAAAGGAAACAAACTCCACCAGCTTTAGCTTAAATAAGGCAATATAACAAGCTTACCTGTATCCTTCTCTCAGTGTATCTTGATCTGTTTTAATAGGCAACTTCAAGTTTGAAGGTCGTTCTTTTCCATAAAAATTAACTGTAGTTACAAAAAGAGAAAATCTAAGAAGAAATTCTGGATGAGAAAGAATACAGTTAAACCAAAGAAAAACTAAGCTGAAATTTCACCAAAAACTGAAGTATTCTCTAGCAGGACCTAGATGGTAAATAACTACAAGCAGATAAACAGAAAATAATTCAGTAAACTACAGTAGATGATAACATCCGTCATGGCAACAGCAGTAGAATAAGCCCTATTCTCAGTAGTTTGGGGTTAGTTACCCCAATTAAACAATTTCGTTGTAGTTTTCTAGAAAATTAAATTACCCAAAAGGCAATTCCGATCAAGGTATCATTTTATTAGTTATTTATCGCTCCATCAAATTTCCAACAGGTCACTGGAAACAAACAAAACAAAGCTGCCAACACATTCTGATCACCAACACAAGGAACAAAGAAGAATACAAACAAACTTGTCTACCGCTACTCCTTTTGCTCTGAATTAGCAGAACTTGCTAGTAACAAAAGAAAAAATCAGTGGTACGTGCAAAGATGGGTATTTTTAAAGATACAGATCCTCTGAAGTGACCAAGGTACAGTAATCTGATGATAAAAATGAACTGTTAATATATTAATATATTCATGATTTCTTATGCATGTGAGCCATAACAAGTACATCAACAGCTGATTTCCTCATCAACAATCCAGATTACTTTGCTCACATTTCACTTTAGAGAAATGAGATCCATACTTCAATACTAGTATCAGGATGATTGTAGCCTCCTTCCAACTCAGTGGAGGAAACTGTTCATCATCCATTCGCTATAGGACATTATTATATGAACCAGCCAAATAGAAAACTATGAATTTGTTCAGTTCCTTACAGTCCATCAACCCTAAACAAAACCATTTCTATCACGAAACGAAACTTCTTCGAAAGAACTTTGATTTTATTTTTGAGGTAACCTAAGTATTCAATAATAAATGATTAAAGCTTTCATAACATAATTAAACACATGTAAGGATGATTGTAGCCTCCTTTCACCTCAGTGGAGGAAACTGTTCATCACCCATTTGCTATAGGACATTGTTATAAGGAACCAACCACTTCAACAGGCATAAATATGTTCAGATCCTTATTGTCCATCAACGCTAAACAAAACTACAATTGTTATACCAAACCAAAACAACATTCATCAAGAAACAGGAATTTTTTCAAAAGTACTTTATTTAAAAAAAAAAAACTAATAATAATAATAATAATAATATATGATTAAAGATTTTGTTGCAGAAACATTACCGTAATCATTGATGAATTTTTTGTGACGGTCGTATGCATTGAGGCCTCGAATATGCCACTGATACTGCCTGCGATTCCAATTAGGATAAAGTTAGGTTTATCAAAATAGAATTCGCCCGAATCCAAACGAATCAAATTATTATTAAAAAAAAACAAACAGTGCTTACTGCTTTCTCTCTTCTTTGTCGAAAATGGTGGATTTGAGGGACCCAAACGATGCCATGGTTATGAGAACAAGAAAAATGAAGTAAAGCAATTGGAATTTTGTTTCCTTTGCTTTGCCCTTTCCCTGTGAAGGCAAAACAACCCTCAAATTGGGTTTCCTCACTTCTGCAACCCTTAACTCTAACCCTTTTCTTATTTAATTTAAATATTTTTTATAATAATCTCCCTAATGACAAATTTTTTTCACTTATAACACCACAAAATCTTCTCAGAAAAATACAAAAGAAATTAATTCACAAAAAACATACAACCTTTTTAAAACACGGTCGAATCGTGTACGTATTAAAAAGAATAGTTTCTTCTTATATCTCCAAAACCCCTCTTGCACAGTCATATAAAAAAATCAATTTCTGTTTTTTTTTAATTATATAATTTGAAAATAAAATATAACTAGCATAAGTTGAGTAAGATTAAGAAAAAAATAGATTAAATTATACAATTTGAAAGCTTTAAAAAAAGAAATAGACGGTACATGAGTCAAGAATCACAATTAACACTCCTTC